>NC_083099.1:64511828-64716270 GCF_949774975.1 Lagenorhynchus albirostris
GGAAAACCTAGCCCAGCAATGTATAAATGATAATACATAACAAATAATTTTGCCTTATCACAAGTATATGAGGTTGGCTTCACATAACTCAATGTAATTCATAACATTGAAAAATTAAAGGAGAAAATTTGTTTGATCCTCTCAATAGAGGCAGAAAAAGTGTTTGATAAGACTCAGTATGTAGTCATATTAAAAAATGTCAGTACAGGGGCTTCCCTGGTGGCGCAGTGGTTGAGAGTCCACCTGCTGATGCAGGGGACACGGGTTCGTGCCCCGGTCCGGGAAGATCCCACATGCCGCGGAGTGGCTGGGCCCGTGAGCCACGGCCGCTGAGCCTGCGCGTCCGGAGCCTGTGCTCCGCAACAGGAGAGGCCACAACAGTGAGATGCCCGCGTACAGCAAAAAAAAAAAAAAAAAAAACCACTCAAGAAAACAGGATTTGAAAGATGTTTCCCTAGCATTAAAAAAAAAGGGCTTCCCTGGTGGTGCAGTGTTTGAGAGTCCACCTGCCGATGCAGGGGACACGGGTTCGTGCCCCGGTCCGGGAAGGTCCCACATGCCACGGAGCGGCTGGGCCCATGAGCCATGGCCGCTGAGCCTGCGCGTCCGGAGCCTGTGCTCCGCAACGGGAGAGGCCACAACGGTGAGAGGCCAAGTCAGTACACTAGGGAAAGAAGGAAATTTCCTTTAGCTTGATAAAAGGTAAAAAAGAAAAAACAAAACCAAGAGCAACCCCCCACCCCCAAAAAAATCCTATAGTAAACATGGGGAAATGTAGAAAACAAGCCCTTTTAAGATTCAGAACCAAAAAAATCACCCCATACTGGAACCATTAGAAGTACATTATTCAGTCCGTCAAAGAAGGTTCCATTAAGCATCTATGAAACTCAGTTTTGGATCCTAAAGTGAATTTGCGCTGCCACACATAACACGCTGTTAACAGGAGTGCGTGGAGAGGCATGCGTCAGCCAGGCTACAAGTGTGACTCACTGTCAAGTTCTTCCCTCTCTAAAAACTACGAAATATGAAGGACAAAAATGAACAGCAATTTATTAGGGATGGACTTTAAGAGAGGAAGTGGAAGCAAGAGAAAAACTTGCATATATTACATCTCTTAATCTAGCATCTTTAGGGAATAGTTTTCTATTAAATCACAATTCTAGAAAATGTAGGCTCATCCTTTAAGCTCTGAAGTTCCGATCATAACCACTGAGGGAACCTTCTCAACCAGGCCACTCACTCCTTTAGATTGTGTGGCACACAACAGACCCTTTCTTGATGACTCTGGGGACTCGGTTCTGACTATCGATTTCAGTGTGATAGCCTATTGCGATACTGATGCCCTTAGGAAGCATCAAGAAGCAAAGGATTTTTCCACCATCAGGGGTATCTCCTTAAATTTTGTCTTTTCTTGAGTTTTTGCTCCTTGATGCCACGTAAGTGCGACAGCAGCGTATTCCAAAATTCTTAGATGATGCTTTTCTTAGTGGAGCCTCTTCAGTTGAATTGTGGGGACTCAACTTGAGATGGAATGACAAATGGAACAGTAAAGATGAAAACATATCTGGCCAGGACTATGGGCATAACATAGGAATATTTTCTAAGTTCCTCCACCCAGCACATGTGAACCTCGTAAACAGCACAGTGAAAACTCCTGTGACAGTGGAAAAGCTGCATGAGAAGCACTTCTCCTCTTCAAGGAGCAGCTGCTCTTTTAGGATAAATGGAACATGTCTGAACATGCCAAATTACATGTTTGTTTTTTTTTCTCCTCCTTGAGGGGAGGAAATAACGAACATAAATCACGGCTTTCCAACACAGTATTTATCTTCTAAAAACGAATTTTGAGTTGTAAAGAATTATATACTAAGATTATACAAAACATTAAGAATGTACTCTTGATTGGATTATATTTTACTTGTTTAAAGTATAATCTTAGCAAACAATTGCTATCAATAAACATTGAAGACAAGATACTGAGCTAAATGTGGTCTAAAGAAAGGGGTCTAAGTCATGATTTTTAAACCTGAAAGAGTTTGCTCTATTCAACTGAAGAAATAAGGCACTCTGTGAGCAAAACAGAAAAATAAAGGTGTTACAATGTGGGCTTCGATAAGTGATGTGGGAATTAAGTAGGATTTTGTAGTTTAAGAGATGGATAAAGTTCTGGTAGTTTAGGAGATAAAGTGATGGATAAAATTCAAGGTCGAAATGGATTTCTCAAGGTCCCTTACTCAGCTTTCAGTAGATTGTTAGCAACCTCCCTCCTGCAAGCATAACCAAAATGGTGTACTTATATGTTAATGTTTTGGCTTCCAAATGTAGGACCCTGTATTTGGCTATGTGACCTTTAGGAAGTCCTTTAGATGCTCTGAGGTCTGATTTTTTTTCCTTATCTGTAAAACGGGTTTTTTTTTTTTTTTTTAACTCTGCCTTGGTTACAGAGCTGTTAAAAAAAAAAAAAGCTCAAATAAGACTATATTTCCTTCTATCCTGCAAAATATCACATTTTTGTTATGGGGTCAGTTTTGAAGCAATATTCCCTCTAATTTAAATTAAAAGTCAGCAAAGAACAAGCTACAGTTACAAACTAATCTGCCCCACTTTCAGGCAGGCATAAGTTATTGAATATGTAATTATTAAGCTTGTAATCATACATGACTACAACTCCTATTACTTTTACAAAATCAGACTAGGGATTTTAGTTTGTCTCATTTTCTGCACGGTATCCAGTATCTACAAGCAAAATCAATTGTCATGTTTTTGATGTATTCTGCATCACACAGATATCAAATCTCATTAATAACAGACAAGGGCAATAAGAACAAAATTCACAGTATTGGGTACTTGCTGCTTAAAAAGAAAAAAAGATGGGTTGGAGTAGGTGTCAGGGTAGAAGAGAGGGTGGCACCATGATGTCCCAAAGTGTGACAATAATATTTCCAGGTCCTGCCCTAGAACCACAACTCCATCTCTGGGGTAGAGCAAGAAATCTGCATTATTAATAGCCCCCCATGGGGACTCCTGTACCCTCAGCTTGGAGACTATAGTGGTCTGGGGTAGAAGCCTAAGCACCCAGTCTTGCTTGTATTTCACCTCTCCAGGCACCTGCCCTTCACCCCAATTCTCTCAAGGATCTCTATCACTCCCGTATGTGTGAGGTCTTTTTATTTCAGACCCACCATTCCTAAAGGCAGAGGGTAAGGTGAAGTGAGTGCAAGGTGGACAAGCAGATTTCAGGGAGGAATCACCCCCCAAAAGAAATACCTACTTTCTGGCTCCTGCCTTCGGACACCTGAGGACAGACACTCAAATCTCAGGGATCAAATGTCCTCCTTTTGGGAGGAGGCAAACCTACTTCATCACTGAGACTAAGGCTCCCTGCCTGCCAGGGCTGCAAGGGGATGAATAACCACAGGGGATTTCTCCCCCAGTTTAGTTAGCTATTGACACCATCTATTTACACAGGCCCCTGGATAAGAAACAGAGATTGGGAGCAAACAGGAATAAAACAGACTCAACACGAAGTAATTTCCCTTTCTATCTGGTGTAATAAAGATAAAGTTTGCTAATTATTTCAAATACCAAACATATACCCCACCCCAGCCCTCCTCTTCAATTAATAATCCCTGCAGAAAATCAGAAAGATACTGTTTAAAAACATAAAACCAGAAAAATTATTGAAATAAAAATGGCATCCAGGCTCAAGTTCACAAGCTTGCAGGCCTAAGGGTGATTCTGCCCACAGAGAGGTTTTGTTTAGTCTGCAAAGTGTTACTGCTGTTTTAAATTTGAGTTAGTTGCCAGCTTAAAACTAAACAAAACAAAACAAAAAAACCTCAAACAAACCTAGAATTTCTACATAAAAATCCAAATTTTGAAAAACTATAAGACTATTAATACAAGGCAAGAACTAGCAAAAGCTTCGTGGTAGCTGCCTCCTTCAGATGAGCTCCCTGTGGAAACCAAGGCCCGCCACTGAGCCAGCCCCCAGTCAACACGCTCCCCTCAGGCCCCGTATATCACTGGCGTTTGTGGCCCCCTGGCTTCAGCAGGTGAATAAACACTAACCAGACAAGTTATATAGCTCTTTATGGTGACTTTCACAGCAAAGGGGGAAGGGAATTGGAACCAGACAAGAGTGCTTACTTTTCTGCATTTCACCTAGAAATAAAGAAAGTGACCTCCAATTAAATACCGGCAGGCATCTGGGTTGGACCAGGCCGGGGGAAGAAACACTCATACGTCCTTCCTCTCCTGTCCTCCTCCCCCACACCCACCTATGCAGAGCAAGAAAGACAGAAAAGACAAACAATGGTCACCACCTGGCAGCCCTTGGTAACCACAGACAACTACCCGTTATGTTATCTCCTCATCCCAGAGGGACTTGAAATAAAAAAAAGACAGGTCCACAGTATATCCTGTATAAAGGAAGGTGACAAGCATCCAAAGTTCTAGAATACTGCAGGTAATGGACTTTGAAGGCTGGGACCTAAGAGGTTAAGTTTGGTGTTTGCAGAGTAGATTCCTTTTACATCTTAGTTTTTCTGAGAATGAATGACTTCGGACAAGTTATTCCTGATGCCTCTATTTCCTTATTCAGAATGTAGAACTACCTGGAGTGAAGTCAAGATCTCTATCTCAAAAGTGAAAAACTCTAAATAAGGTCCTTGGGTAATCCCCTACTGTAAAAATGTGTTAAAAATCAAATGAGTAATAATACCTCCTATAACTCAGCAATCTTCCCTAATATGTAAGTAAAATGGTAATAAAATATTTATGGGTAGCATAAACCAAAGTGCAGTTCTAGCAGGCAGCATCCAACGAGGAGCCATGGTCAACGGACTGTGCATCCTGAGCAGGCCCCTCTTCCTCTGCCTCTGCAACGGGGAGAGTACCAGCTACCTCTCCCCTACCTACTTCACAGGATGTTGTAATGTCTATAACCCATGTGCAGTACCTCAGGTACAGGGTGATATACAAACAGGTCCTATTCATATTATTAGTAGTCTAACATCACAAGATGCCTCAATGGAATGAGATCTTCATAGGTACCTGGTAAATATGACTGCTTCCCCGCTCCCTGGGAGGTAAAGGGGAGGGGGAAGGAGGCAGTAAAGGAAGCCCAGATATGCACCCACCTCTGTTCTGATGGATACTGGTTTTCAGGCATCATCTTTGGCATCTGCAGGGGCTGATGTGGCGGCCGGGGGACCGCAAAGGTTTGCTGCTGTGGTCCAGGTTCTGGAAGTGAATGAGGGCTGGGGGTGGGGCCCACACCTGGTACTGGGCCAGCTGCAGGGGCATGTGCCGAGGTGGGCAGAGTTGCCTGAGGTGGGGGAAATAGGGAATTCTGATGGGTAGGCGACAGGGGGGTGGTAGGAGGGGTTAATGGCTTGAACCCAGAGGGAGGCTTCCTATCATAGGCACTGTAAACAGAAAAAGAGAAGGAACCATTTAGCTGCAATGAAGCCATTAGCATGGTCACCAGGTCCAGCTTGCAGCCCACGGTTGCCAGGAAATGACAGCATTAACATAGTTAAATTGCTGGCAGCCCGAGGGAATATTTGTACCTCTGCAAAGTGACAAACACACTGCGTCACAGGGACTTGTTTAACACTTCTAGTGATTCTTCTCAAAGATAATTTTAGCCTCTGCTTCCGGTTTCCTTTTTCCCCTTTTCTAAAAGAACTCTCCATGTATGTGTGGGCAGGGGTGGATAGATGAGGGGAGAAAGTATGCCTTGGGAGGAGTTTTCTGGCCCCCTCTCCAAGAATTCCAGGGTTCCCAGGAATTAGAATCTTTATTGAAGATAAATTTCTGCTGTAACATCACTTAACAACTCTTCTCCTCCCCCTTTCAGGCAGGCCTGTGTTTATCTTCCAGAGCAAAGAATGATTTAAAATTAAAGCTTCATTCCTGGGGCCTGGATATTCTTAAGTAAAGGGCACAAGCATGGGGACTTTTTCATATATTCTGATTTGAAGATTACTTCTTTGGTGCTTAAAGTTCACATTAACATATGATAGACATGAAGAAGCATATATTCCCTCCCTCGAAGCCACAGATCAAATATCCCAGCATTCAAGGTTCTTTCCCTTAGGAGGGCTCGGTACCCCATGAACTCAGTCCCCCCCGAGAGCCGATTTAACAGTTTTGCATTTTACGTGCAGACAAAGCCGCATTTGGACTGGCTACACCTAGAGGATCATTACATTGCCACGAAAGATGGGGTGCGCTACACTGAGCATCTGCTGAGTAATACTGTAAGCAATCAGCGTGCCGGCCACTTCCTGGCCAGCCTTCCTCTGGCTCCACTTACCAATAGTTGTAGAGGCACTTTTCTCCATAATTAGCACCGAGAGCCTGTTCATGGCTACAGGACGACAGCTCAGAGGAGGGGCTGTGCAGCTCCCGTTTGATCTTGGTTGGAGGTGGGGCATGAAGCACCACTAAAATCAGAAGAGAGATGAGGGAGGAACAGAGGACAGCTGATTAACAGGGAGCACAATGCTTCCTTCTGCAAACCCTATACTAGCTGATTGTTCTTGGAACTCGTGTCAAATCACATGCCAGAGAAAGCCCAACCCTTAACACAGAGCCTACCATCTAAAACCAATGAAACGTTCTTTAAAGTCAGAAATCATCATCTGACACTTTACATTAGCCAAGTCTGTTTTCACCAAACTTCTTTGGTGTTGGGTCTGCTTCCTAGCAGCTCTGAGGCCCTTAAAGAACCCGTAGGTGATGGTTCTTCAAGAAAAATGCAGGTGTGATAGAACACCAAGGATTGCAGATAAGAACAATTTTGTTTCTGAAAAGGACAAAACAACACCAAAAAGATACTGGTAGACATTACACGTTAGCTTATCAAAGGCTTAAAATTCCTGTGGCAAAACACAGAGGCATATATACAAATTAAATATATGACTTTAAAAAAAACACGTGATTTTTCAAAGTCCTTCCTCAAGCAACTAAATATTAGCTCTGAGTAAGAAATACGCAACTTTAGGGGCATTTCAAAATTTTTAAAAGCAAAGGAATACAACGATGGACCAAACCACGACCGAGGAGAGGTTAACTGCATTCTTCTCCAGGAGGAGGCCTGGAAACCTCTGTGCTCGTGTCGGCTCCATGCGTCTCCTAGTACCCGGCCACGAAGGGCAGGCTCTCATAACCAATCCTTTCACAGATGGTGCCAATTACTTTTCCTAAATTGATAGCATACAGAGCTGTTGCTTTATGTTTAGAAGTCGACTGCACATTCCATACGTGATTCTGAGAGGGCAGAGGAGTAAGAGTTTTTCAAACCAAGGTGACTTACATGCAGTGGCAAAACCCAACCAGTTTTGTCTTTTCTGCCGTATCTACGAGCTAACTCATTTTAGACAGGGCGTTTTACCCAAAGTAGAAGGGCAAACTCTAAAGATGCTGCATCGTAAGGGTTGTCTTCTAGCTACGGGCTAGCATTGCTACTCTCTGTCCAGCATCTGGGAAGGAGAGGGAGGGGAACGAGTTAAGCTTTCCTGCCAGCTGTTCTCCACTGGATCCAAATTCTCATTAAATAGCTAACAGAGCTTAGTGCTCTGGTGACCCACTAAAGTTTTCCGTTCCAGTCAATCTTTACTTCTAAGCCATCTTCCAGGAGATTGGTTTTCTTAGTGATTCTATTAGGGAGAATTAGCTAAAGGATCATCCCTTTCCTGTCTGGTAAGACTGAACAATCTTCCCACCAACTGGTTTCTCAGGTGCCTCCTCCAACCCCTGAATTCTGAACTCAGAAGTGAACAAATGAGACTGAGGACTAGATCACAGATGACAAGTTTATAAAGCAAAGTCCTGCCAGGGACTGACTGGCAAGGGCAGGTTTTCATTATTCCTTTCCTACATAATGCCAACTGCTTTTCCCGAACATGCAAAGTAAGCTCAGAACTGGCAGATTATATTTAGAAGTCATTAGAGTCTCTCTTGTGATTTTTTGATGGTGACATCATGGCAGCCAACCCTCAATTGCTATCAAATGTTTTCAGACATTCAGACACAGAAAATGGCTAAGCTTGTTGTTGTTAGAATGTTGTTAGTAAACGAGAAGGGAAGATCGACGACTTGACACAGAAAACCATTTCTCCAACGCAGTGGATGCTCTGGTGGTTCACGGCACTGCCCCTGTGTCACTGCTTCTCCTCTTACCAGTCTTCTGCCATAAAAGTTTTGGCAAGGTAATGAGGGAAGGTGATGATGCCCCAGCGTAAACAGAAGTTACATGTCCTGGAAAGTACTTTTCTGACTTTATCTAAAGAAAATCATTTATAATCACTGTTTTACCGAAGTCTGGAGAGTAAACAAGTTATGGCATGATTCAATTTTCTCACTTCAGGTTTTAGAAATGTTCTGACATTTTCACAATATTGTTACAAAAGTTACCAGCTCTGCTGACAGGACTAACACCAGAGGAAAACCAAAGCTTCCCAGAAAGCAAACTTTCATAATGTCTTCAGGAATAGTATATACCCATTTGGAAAGAGAATCTAAGCTTTTGGCTAACTGGATGTCCTGATTCCCTCAAACCTACACAGTATCTTAGTTTTGGCTTTTGATTGTATGGTATCTTCCACCACACCAAACTGTCCTATACCTGGAATCTTATGTTCTCTAACCAAAGGAGGAGCTCAAGAAATAGGTGATGAGTGCTACGGTCTGAATGTTTGTGACCCCCAAGATTCATATGTTGAAATCCTAATGCCCTATGTGATATTAGGGGGAGGGGCTTTGGGGAGGTGAGTAGGTCACAAGGGCACAGCTATCTGAGGACACAAGTCTGTGACCTGGAGGGGAGCCCTCACCCAACCATGCTGGCATCATGAAGGCTTCCAGCCTCCAGAACAGTGAGAAATAAATTTCTGTTGTTTGTTAGCTCCCCAGTCTGTGGTACTATAGCAGCCTGAATCAACTACAATAATTGATTGAATGGGTTATATTTCCAATTAATTCTTAACCTTAAAGGCAGGGACCACACTTACCCTTCAAGGCTAGACACGATGTTAGTCATAAATATTCTTTCCCTCAGGAATCAACCATTCGAAGGAGGGAGAGGAGAGTGGTACAGAGCAGAAGGGAGAATTGGAAGTTTCACAGATCACTGACAGGAAAGCCAGTAGGGGCCCTGTGAGGGGTTACGACGAAGGCTTGGTCTCCAAAGGGACTGCTGGGCCAGAGGATGTATGAAGGTGCCTGACGGTGGTATGCACTAGTCAGAGCTAGTTGTGTATTTTAAGCAGGAACTTAGAAGTCCAAGGAATGCTCCTTGCTTTCAGCCTGTTCCCTCTTTGTAAAATGAGATATGTGATGCTGCCTTCAGAAATAAAGAAAATGGCATAGCACCTTGCAGATGGTGCTATGATGTTGTGTAATTATACACTGTGCTTTCAAAAACAGAGTATTTACCTTTGCATGGGCAACTTACTAAAGGATGACAGAGACTGAGGACTATAAGGCACGGCAATGAATTGCAATTAAAAGAGGAGCATAGACCTTCCCTGGTGGCGCAGTGGTTGAGAGTCCGCCTGCCGATGCAGGGGATACGGGTTCGTGCCCCGGTCTGGGAAGATCCCACATGCCGCGGAGCGGCTGGGCCCGTGGGCCATGGCCGCTGAGCCTGCGCGTCCGGAGCCTGTGCTCCGCAACGGGAGAGGCCACAACAGTGAGAGGCCCGCATACCGCAAAAAAAACACAAACACACACACACACACACACACACACAAACAAAGAGGAGCATGAACTCCTTAGGAAGTTTGAAAAGAGATGCTACTTGACTATTTGAGTTGATAAACATTTTCTACAGTTAGAAAATTTGAGTTTAAGCTCAGTTATAGAAGATGGGCCCATAAAGCCAACACTGCCCTGAGAACAATTCCTGGCAAACGTGGGCCGCCTTCCTTGTTGTAAAAATTTCTTTCATTCATTCATCCAATCATTCATTCATTGAACATCTTCCATGGGTCAGGCATCCTGAAGCTGTTGGGGATATGACAGTAAACAAAACAGACATGGCAGTCCTTTCTTCAGGGCATGCATAATTTAGTGAGAGGTCTGACTTTCAGCATCTTCCCACAGGTGTAATTAGAGTTGGACTGGGGCCTCACAATTCACTTAATTCAGGCCCTTACATTTATAGATAAGGACCCTGAGGCCCAGAGGAGTTAAAGGAATTGCTCAAGGTCTTGGAGCTTCTGATATTGGAGGGGAAAGGAGGCAAGAGCCCCCCACTGTCATTTCAGTGATCTACCACATTGACAGCAATGGGAGATACTGCACTCACCCACTTTGTACATCAAAAATAGAGGACATAGACTTTGTTTTCAATGAAAACAACAAAAATACCACATTACATCTGGTTGAGAGAGAGTGCTCTAGAACAAAGGAACGATGGATAAGAACTAACACCTCTGGAAAAGAACCAGGTAGACCAAGAAAGAGGCAGCCAGACAGATCCCTTATCATTGGCTTTGGCCAGTTTGTTTATATACATTATTTTATTCAATCTTCCCAACCCAGTGAGAAAGCTACTTTCACTGTCTCCATTTTAGAGATGAGAAGATCAAGAATCAAAAGGTAAGTAATCCGCCACAGTCTCATAGCTGTAAGTGATCAGGATACTGTCCCAAACAGTTGTTAGTCATTCCATCACATTGCTTCCCAGAGGGAATCTGAGAGAAAAAGATTACATCAAAAAGGGATTAAAAGAAATACAGAAAGAGGTCGAGAAAGAAGACAACACCAGAGAAGAAGATGAAGGAATACTATTCGCCAATTATCAGGGTCTGTGTCCTCATGTTTACTCTGCACTCGCCAGCTGGAGGCACACCTGATACACCTGAATCCACTCAAGGGCTTACACCTTCCCCATCTCTAGGCCACCAAAATACCCAGGATCCCTGCCTCACTCCTACTGGCAACTGACATCTCTTGACTCCAGTGGCCTCTACTTCTTACAGTCCTTGCCTCCCAACCTAGTATTCCATCTAGAAGATCTCATTCTCCCTTCTATATCCTGCTGATCAAAATCTTCTCATTCAGATAGCTGCAGGCACTTCGGAAAGCCTGGCATCTTCTACAGCCAGTCACTGATCAGCCAGATGCCACACTGTTGCCATGGATACCATCTCGCACCCCAAATGCCCCACCCCTCCTGAAACTGCTTCTTGACATTCCCTCTTAATGCCACCTCTGAGGCAAGAACACTTTGAGTGAGCTGTCTGGACCCCTATTTGACTATAAGAACTTTGTGAAGGACCCATGCACAAATATATGAGAGTCTCTGCTTGTCAGGGGTAGGAGAGACCAGGTGGCTGGCTGACAAGATCTAAGTCCATATCTGTGGGCATGCATTACAAAGTACAATGTGCTGCTTTGTAGACCATCATGATACCATCTAAAATTTAGATACGATGTTCACAGATCAACCAACTTAACTTCACAGTTGCTTTTCTTAATAGGGAACTCCTTGGAATATTTTTCTATCTGACACAGTGATCAAAAATCAAGCCTGATCCTAGCCAGTGCAGTAAGTTAAGAAAAATGAGTAAAAGGCAAAAAGATTAGAAAGAAAAATATAACTCTTATTATTCACAGATGGCCTGGTTGGGTACACAGAAAATGTTAAAGAATCCACAAAGTATAATAATCAATAAGCTAATTTACCAAGATCATTGGCTATAAGGCCAATACATAAAAAGAACGATTTATATACATAGTAACTAAAACAATGTGACATTCAAAAAATACATTTACAACAGCAACAGATAACATCAAATACCTAGAAACACACCTAATAAAAGACATGCAAGATATCTAAACTGAAAACTATAAAACCCTGAGGAAAATCAAAGAACTCTCAATAAATGAAGAATATATTATGTTCATAGGTTGGAAGGTTGATACTGTAAAGATATCAGTTCCTCCCAAATTTATGTATAGGCTCAATGTAATCTCAAACAAAATTTCAATACTACACAGAAATAAGAATGAAGAAATTACAATCACACTTAACAACACGGGCTCATAAATAAAAGCCAGACACTACAAAAAAAGCCAGACACTACATGAGCCCATTTACAATAACATTCAAAAGGAAACAAAATTACTCTACAGTGTTTAAAGTCAGGATGGAGGTTACTCCTGAGTCTGGGGGTGGTGCCTGTTCAGGGAGCACATGGAGTCTCCTTGTATTTTGATAAGTTCTAGATCTTGATCTAAAAGCTTATACAGTATGAAAATTTATCAAGCTGTACTCTTATGATTGCTATGTGTTATTTCAATTGTTCCTATTTAAAAAAAAAACACAGCCCTGTCCTGGTCAAATAGCATCACTGATTTAATACTAAGATTTCTCAAACTTTAGAAAATCTTCCTTCTGTGATGGTGTAGAAGCAGTCTCTCAAAG
This sequence comes from Lagenorhynchus albirostris, assembly GCF_949774975.1. Taxonomy (NCBI): domain Eukaryota; kingdom Metazoa; phylum Chordata; class Mammalia; order Artiodactyla; family Delphinidae; genus Lagenorhynchus; species Lagenorhynchus albirostris. Next base: position 64,524,271 of record NC_083099.1, read on the forward strand.
ATATAACCCAACTGTTTCAAAATAGAAAAAAATATAGACAAACTAGTCCATTCAAGAGAAATAATAATTCCCTCTGCTGACAAAATCTGTTTCCTGCCCACAAGTACAGGCCTGTGGATTCTGTCCAAGGCAGCTACCCCATGCCAGTGCTGGCAGTGAACTTCACTATTACAGCACAGAGGATCAAAACAAAGGAAAACACTTTTGTTGAATGTTATGATGCACGACAGTTTGAGTCAAAAGGAATTTTTTTCAGAAAGACAAAAACCACCTTGTCTAATAATAAGCCTTTCCTTTGGTGTTTCGTGATCATCAAAATTTCAATTCGCCACAGCCTTTGTTGTGAATACATACAGCATTTATGTAGTCGCTGAGTGTTAAAGAAATTGCCAATCAGTTATACTGCGGTCTGCGCGGGAGAGAGACTAAGACCATCCTACTTCTCCTGCATCACACACAGGCTCTGCCTGCTTTCTGTTGGGTGCCGCCGTTCTGATTTTGTTTTGGGGTTTTCCTCTCCACCTTCTTCAGTTTCATTACTTGCATCTGGAACAGACTCATCTTTCCCAAATCAGCTGTGCAGGCATGACCTCACGATAGGACCTTATTTGGTCACGACTGACAGGCACGATCTTCTTACCATACATGGAAGGTTGACCAGAACACCAACACCTGCCTCCAAATGGCATGTCCATGAGGCTATGTCCCACGTGCCAGCCCGTGTCTCCAGAGCCTCTCACAGCACTCGTGAACAAATGTGGTGTGGATGTACACAGTCATGGCTGAGAGACTTCTCAGGATTCCAGAGCCATAATCCTAAAGGGAAGGTCCATTCCTAAGCTTACTACTCCCTGTGCCACCAGCTTTGGGTCACTGTTCCTGTCTTAGGCCACTACCATCCTGCTTCATTTCCCTCCATAGTATGGAATACATACTGTTTAGTTCAAGAATGACGGTGGTGGGGTTTCCCTGGTGGCGCAGTGGTTGAGAGTCCGCCTGCCGATGCAGGGGACGCAGGTTCATGCCCCGGTCCGGAAAGATCCCACGTGCCGCGGAGTGGCTGGGCCCGTGAGCCATGGCCGCTGAGCCTGCGCATCTGGAGCCTGTGCTCCGCAACGGGAGAGGCCACGGCAGTGAGAGGCCCGCGTACCGCAAAAAAAAAAAAGAAGAATGATGGTGGGGGGAAGCCCGAGACACCTGCCTGTACTGCTCTTTGACTGTGGCTGTCAGTAGAACTCAAGGAAAGAGGGCAGAGGGACATATGAACTTAAAACTGACACTGGCAAAACCGAAATGCAAAAGCCGTCTGGAAGGAGCAGGTGTGGCCTCTTCTCCCCTGATGACTCTTAACTTGTCAGGGTACCCAGTTGGCAAACACCAGAGGGCTTTAAGTCACCAGGTGCAGTGTCCCTTGAGTTCTGTGCACAACAAAACCAAAAGGCTTACTTTCCAACATACTGCTACCTTTCCTTAGTGCTGGCCTGTTTTGGACAAATTCTGAGACAAAGCATAGATAGCTAGTGAGTAAGAAAAAAGGGGTAGGCAGGCTGAGGCTTACTTTAAGTTCTACCACACTACTAAAAGGGGTCAGAAATATGTCTTTATTTTAGGCCTGAGTAGATGAGAAATTCATTTCAAGCATAAAATATATTCCTAATCTCAATATTCTTTGCAATTGCTATAGCAAATGACAAGGACAGGAGATAATACCCTGTTCTGGGAACCAAAGAGGTTTAAGGGAGACGAGATAAGTGGACGGGTTCTGGCACATAAAAAAAGTATCTGGAAAAGGAGATGCCTTTTAGATTTCTAAACCAAATAAGAGACATGCTCAAACCCGTTTGAATGGATGGTTAACATTGATTCTGCCTGGAGACAGTTTCCAAAAATAAAAATTTGAAATGTTATCAAATTTAGTTAAGGGGCACAAGTACTAAAAGCAGAATTGGTGGAGATATGGGGGACTGTGCCATTTTCTTTAATATCTGATACAGCTAACCTTTGTAAACATAAATTCAAAAATTGAATACAGCAAAAAATCATCCATAAATAGTAAAATCAACTATTTAGTAAGCTTTGCTAAAAAATTGTAATGAATCCCTCAAAAGCCCTCTCTTTTTGAGGGATTCATTTACTTAGTTATATGCATGTTTAGTTCTCTCCAGGAACTAAACATGCATGTAACTAAGTAAACATGCACAGTCTCTCTCCATCTGACTCACTCTGTTCTTTTACCAGTGTTTAGAGGTCAACATTATAATATGGATATGAGAGGTGAGTAAACCCAAAACATAGGGAATTTCCAGGCCTAAGGTCAGCATTTCTGTATGTTGTTTGCATTTCTACATATCCTTTAAAAATGTACCCTAAAAAAGTCAACAACTACAAAACAACTGGCCAGGACCCTTCAAAAGAAGTCAGTTTTTATTTTTTTAATCTGTATTGGAGTATAATTGCTTCACAGTACTGTGTTAGTTTCTGTTGCACAACAAAGCGAATCAGGCATAGGCATACACGTCCCCATATCCCCTTCCTCTTGAGCCTCCCCTCCCATCCTCCCTATCCTACCCGCCTCTAGGTCATCGCAAAGCACGGAGCAGATCTCCCTGTGCTATGCTGCTGCTTCCCACCAGCCAACTATTTTACATTCAGTAGTGTATATATGTCGATGCTACTCTCACTTCGCCCCAGCTTTGCTCTCCCACCCCATGTCCTCAAGTCCATTTTCTATGTCTACCTCTTTATTCCTGCCCTGCAACTAGGTTCATCAGTACTGTTTTTGTTTTTTTTTTTCAGTACGCGGGCCTCTCACTGTTGTGGCCTCTCCCATAGCGGAGCACAGGCTTCGGACGCGCAGGCTCAGTGGCCGTGGCTCACGGGCCTAGCCACTCCGTGGCATGTGGGCTCTTCCCGGACCGGGGCACGAACCCGTGTCCCCTGCATCGGCAGGCGGACTCTCAACCACTGCGCCACCAGGGAAGCCCAGTACCGTTTTTTTTTTTTTTTCTTAGATTCCATATATATGCGTTAGCATACGGTATTTGTTTTTCTCTTTCTGACTTACTTCACTCTGTATAACAGACTCTAGGTCCATCCACCTCATTACAAATAACTCAATTTCATTTCTTAAAAAAGGTCAGTGTTATTGGGGGGAGGCGGCAAGGTAGGCAGATTGTTATAGATTGAAGATAAAAGAGGCATAACAATAAACATAATGTATGATTCTTAATCAAATCCTATATCAATAACAATGTCAATATCAGTTATAAAAAACAGCTGGGGAATATTACTGAATAAGTTAATTTTCTTGACTATGTAGAAGAATGTCCTTCGGAGATGCACGCTAAAGTATCTGGGGGTGAAATGTCATAATGCCTGCAACTTACTTTCCAATAACTTGGAAAAAAAAATCTATACACAGAGAAATGAAGTAAATGTAGCAATATGTTTTAAAAATAAATCGATAAAACAGCTATTATATATCTCATCTCCTCCAAGATACTTGGAGAAAAAAATTATCTTATGGTTGACTAACAGGTCAGTAGACGTGCTAAGAACTTCAAAACCATGCATTTACACACGACGGAAGTCACCCCCTGGCCTATTACCAAACTGGAAGGAGACTGCCCTGTTTATACCGTACCTTTACCATGTTTGGATAATACAGCCCTGGGAATCTAAAATTACACAAGGACAAATGTTGTCATACTCTTAACATCTAAGCCAGTGATTCTCAAATATGTTTTTGGCCCTGGCCCACCTAGAAAGGAGAAGGGAACACCCAAGAGAGGGCAAAATGAAAACTGCCACTGCTATCACCATGACTACTGCCCAGTGCCACCTCTACTATGGCCTGGGTAAAAAGACAGCAATTACACAAGTACAAAATGTTAACAAAAGTAAAACTGATCAGTAGTTCCATATACATATTAATACACATATAACAGGAACTAAAACATAAGCTCAACTCAAGATCACAAAGCATTTTTGGGAAAAAAAAATGGAGAATGTCCACTCCTTGTGAATGTATATGCACAACACATTTAGAACACTACCGGAACAGATGAACAACTCATTAGATTTCATCCCGAGTCCTCAGAAGGGCACAATGCAGCCATCATCAAGCTGTGAAGGCTGGCAGAATTAAAAGGAATTAAAGTTCTCTTCCTCGAGGTTCTCCTTCATTCTTCCCTCCAAGTAGCTGGTTTGGCTCCTTCTGCCCATAAAGCCTGAGCAGGGCCAGGGCCAGGAGAGGAAGCTTGAAATGGGTTGCCTGGACTTTTGGTGCCCTGAGCCTTGGGGAAAAAGGCACAAGAGTTTCTGGGAGCTACAACTGGTCCAACCTAGCTTATTAGGCTAAGAGATCAGAAAGGAGTGTGGAGCTGGAGACCTAAATTGTGTTCAAGTCTGTTGGCTTGGAGAATCCCCTGTGCATTTACGTTTTGGGAATCAAGAATGGCAGCAGGACTCTGGTACGGAAACAGGCTTTCCACATAACTCATGGGAAATATGATAAACATCTGGTACAGCCAACATCTGGGTGAGCATACCACATACAGGGGCTGAGATTTCAGGGCAGGTTCATTCTGAATCTCAAATGGCAAGAATAGCTGCATTTGTCCTGGGCAAAGTCCTACGTGGAGAAAGCAAGGCTTCTGTTCTGGGATAGAATCTGGTATCAGTAGGTATAGGGAAAGATCTCTTCACAATTGTCACAGTGGCAGTATTCAAGATTTTATTTATTTAAAGTAACTTCTGTTTTCATCACACTAATAAATTCACATAGTTTAAGAAATCAAATAGAACCACAAGGTTTATGATGATGAGTAACAGGGATAGTATTCAGGGTTTTAGATTGGAGATTAATCATGGTGGTGGGGGGATATGTTGATTTTTCCAGCTTATTCTTTCCTTACTTGTCCTGTTTCTCAGTAAGGACCAAAGGACTGACTATCACCCTGGTGATATATTTCAGGGCCCCAGGACGTAAGATCAACCAGGAAGTAGCAGAATTCATCAATTAACAATTAAAGAAGTCTTCCCTATATGGATGGCCAATATCATCTTCCGTACAATAAATAACGTAGGAGCCAAATTAGGAACTGATAAAACTAGTTCCTGGAACATCTGGCTCCAGGAATCAGATTTCTCCCAAGCAGTGGGAAAAACCTACAGTCAGCAGAAGAGAGGCTTCAGGAATTGGTGTGTGGACAAAAAAACCCACTCTGTTTTTCATGATTTAGAGCTAGAAACTTGGGGTAACATAACCAGCTCAAGAAAAAAGCCTTTGAACTTATCATGACATGGACTATGGGAAAAGACCGTCAGATCCAACAAATAGGGTTATAATTACATTGGTATTGGAACAGGACCAGCCCAAGAGCGAGATTCAAATCTTGATGACCCTGCATGAAGATGGCTGGGTAATACCAGAGTGAAATAATAACCTACAAAACTAGGGCCAGGTCTTGCTACAGTGGGAAAAGAGGCGAGGGAAGAAAACACCTTTCTTACTCATAAGAGTAAATGAGGTTATATCAAGTATTTGGAATTCTACAGCTGGAAACTTTGGGGGATGCAAGCCCAGGAATATTTTTTGGCGAGTTCCTATAAAAAATGATAGGCACTTACTTGAAAGATGGTGTGGATTGGGAGATTGGGATTGACATGTACACACTGCTATATTTAAAATGGATAACCAATAAGGACCTACTATATAGCACAGGGAACTCTGCTCAATACTCTGTAACAGCCTAAATGGGAAAAGAATTTGAAAAAGAATAGATGCATGTATATGTACAACTGAATCACTCTGCTGTATACCTGAAACTAATACCACACTGTTAATCAACTATGCTCCAATATAAAATAAAAAATTTTTAAAAAGGTGGTATGGAGACTGTCTCCAGAGAGACCCCTCTCAATGCACAAATGGAGTGGCAGACAAACAGGGTTAGCAGGGACATGAGAAGATCACTTCAGGATTCTGAAAATGGAAACCAAGAGGTCTTGAATACAAGAGTTTAGAAATTAAAGGGAGGAAAAGGAGCTTAAAAAAAAACTAGCCCAACTTTGAAAAGGTATAAATAGCATTAGTAGAGAGTGGTATCTGAAACTTCTGAGAGGTCACCTGCAAAGGCAGTGGAATTTCTCCCAGGAGACAGGAATTAAAGTTATTGATAGAATGTCTCCCACCTGGGTTGTAAATTAGACAACAGAATTGATACCATGAAGAAGTTAAAACCATGAGGCCATGCTCTGTAGGCCTCTCTTCCATTTTGTTTACCTAGGATGACCCTAAATCTCTGTTACGGACTCGAGCTGACAAGAGCAACATGGGTCTAGGTTGTGCCCCAGATCAAGTATTGGGCTTGTAGAATGCTGCTTTCTCAGGGGGGAAAGGGTGGCTGTATGTGAGATTGGTGCTTCGATGACAAGAAGCTGCAGTGTTCACACTGGCTCTGGAAAGTGAAATGTTGCTAAATTTTGTTTGGATGGGCCTGGTGTTATGGTATTTTATGCTCTTACTGCTCCCTGGAATGTGGAATATATGACACAAGATAGATTCAACAATGGAGAAATCCAGCTCCGAAGAAGCCAAAGCTCCAGCTTAAGGGGCCCCGAGGTTGTAGCTTCCTTTAGACCCCCAGGCAAAGCCCTTCTGGTTGGGTAGAAGCAGGAAGAGATGAAAATGGTGGTTTTACACTTAAAAAGGGATTTAAATTTCTCTGTGGAAAAGAGGGACTGACTGGACAAGGGGGTGATACTTTATAGGAAAGGGCTTTATTGGGGGCATTCTTAACACTGCTGGGGTCTTATATGAACTAGAATGTTTATATTATCTAGTAACTTCATAGAATGGGGAGGGGAGGTGGGTGATTTGGAGGTTTGCTTCTGCTAGGCCCAGCTCCATGGTATCATCCCACAAAGTTTCCTCCCTCCCCTGCCCCCCTTCCACTGCCTCTTCCAGCAATGGCAGCCACTGGTGGCACAACCAGGACACGGTAACTCAAAATCAAATCACCAGCTGAAATACTATTGGGCAGAAGATGAAAAACTAAATTTTGCCCATGGAAGTCAGTTTGGCAGGGCACTGTATAATGTACACTTGCAACCCAAAAGGTAGAACAGTACCACCCAGGCTGACCACTCAAAATGTGGGCAGCACTCTAGCCTCCAGGAGGTGCTCCAGGCTTCCCCTACCTCTTTACTCTGCCTCCGGGGAGAAGAGAAAACGTGACCCGAGACAAGGGTGATGCCCAGGTCCTAAAGCGCAGACAGAGCGAGGATAGCTTTGGCTAGGAAGAGAAGTGGTCCTCAAGGCCATCTATTTGCCTCTTCCGCAACAAGGGGCTGGAAAGGCTGGGCAGGTGCTGGGAAGAGGTCAGGGTAATGGGCCTATACACAGGGAGGGCTTAGGGGCCAAAGAGTCCTCAAGGGGGACCTATGGCCCAGTGGCAAGTTTGCCAGGGCAAAGAGGTTGGCTGGTCATGTCCTTGGTCATCAACTAGGAAGAGCAGTTGCTAAATGGAATTTATAGGACATTGGCCTTATCCTTTCTTCACCTCTACCAGTACTAACAATAATGACAGGCGATTTTTTTAAGGGCCTCTATTCTAAGTCTGGCTAAAACAGAAGGAAAAAGATTCTTTGTATTAATGCTTTCTTTCTCCTCGCGAAAGAAGTGGTCATGTTAGTAAGAGGAACCCACCTTGGCTGAATGTACTAAATCAGGAATGTCCTGACTCAGAGGGGAACTGCAGGTCAGAAAGAGGGCCTATCACGGAACAGCTGCCTCTCATTGAAACTGCATCTTTCAAACAGTCATTTCTAAATAGAAAACTGGTTTCTCAAATAAGGAAGATAATTTAAGGCCAATGGTAGTAGAGAGGTTTTGGGGTTGTTTTTTTTTTTGACCCAGATGAACTAGTTTCAGATTTACTTCAAGTTCACACTCTCTCCACACTTTAGTATTATTCTTGAAACAGCTTGGATTTGTGCAGTTCATTTTCTTTCAGGGACTCATTCATCCTAACAATTTAGGATTGTTATTTTAGAATTCCAAAAATGGAAACCCAGAGGCCTTGAATGTAAGAGTTAGAAATGAAAGGGAGAAAAAGGAGCTTAGAAAAGATCTGGCCCAACTCTGACTGAGGTAGGGCTTGTGTATTATAATACGGGGCTCTACCATGAAAATACTTTATACAGAACGAATATTTCTAATTGCATCAGTGTCACATCCCAAAACTCTAGGCCACAGAGAAACTGATAGACAACTTATTTGCTTAACTTTTACCATTGAGAGAGAGGCCTAAATAGAGCCCTGTTCTCCCAACTCCGGTTCGGTTAGAGGTGAAAGGCTGGCTCCCCCCACTGTGGGCTTTCCGTCAGCCACAGCAAATTCTACCACGAAGGGCCGCTCACAGCGGAACACACCATCAGGAAAGGGGGAAACAGCGCATTCCTCCTGAATGGAAAAAAATGCAAGACCAAACCTTACACCCCTTCTATAATTTATTCCCAGTTTATTTGATTTTCATCTGAACTGGCATTAAAGCATCAACAATATTTGAAGTGGGATTTAATCATGGTGGAAAATTTTACCTTCAAGTTTAAAGTTCATCTTAAAAGTCTGACGGGAGAAAACTCAAACCCTAGAGAAATAGGCTTCTCGTAGGAGAGAACCATTCCCTTCTATTTATAACCCCAACGCTCCTAAGAGCAGAAACGCACCAAGTGTGTCAAGGGTACCTAAACTGTGACTTGTCCCCTCACACATACAGTTTTACTGGGGAACAGCATTAGCCACACAAAGTCTAGATGCAGCCTGGGAAGACCTGGCTAGTGTATGTGTTTAAGAGAGGAATCAGAAAATGAGAAATAGCCCTAGCTAGTATTTTTCTATCTATCACTAAGGTCATCCCAGGGGCTTTCAGAACTCACGTTACAAACTTACTTCCCTGCAGGCTGGAGGCTGGCGTTGGGACCTGCTGAGCAACAGGGCGGGGAGGGAACAGAACAGAGAGCCGTGGTGTGCAAAACACACTCCCCAAGTGTCGGCTGCGCACAGAGCACCATGCTACTGCTCAGGCAGACGTGAAGAAACACATGACAGGGGTTCTCTGCTTTTGGACACACTTAGAGCCTAAGAGAAACTGTTTGCTTCTTGTTTCGACAGGAATGGAAATTGGAAAGCAGGGACCTTGTTTAATATGTCAAAATACAGAATACATTAAAGCCCTACGCTGCTGTTTTCTCTTTATTCCCCAAGAAATAAGATCCCAGGCTGGTGGGGAAGGAAAGGAAAGAGAACGAAGCTGAGGAGAAGCAGAAATGTTCTGACTCTGCTGAGGTACCCTCAGCACAGTGACATTATCCCTACTGAATTATTCTCTATTAAAATTCAGATTAGGAAACTTGGGGTAGGACTTCCAGGATCTGATCTTTACTGTGGGCAGCCAAGTAAAAGAGACATCCCCCCTCTTCTATTCTACCTTTTCTATGGGAAAAGTATAAAAGACCCTCGTTAAGTGCCCTTTCAGGCAATTACAAAGCATTTCCAGGCACTCAGCTGAGAAGTGTTTATGTAAGCTAAGTCCTCCTCAGCCCCTCTGGAGAAGCACAAGTACCAGCATCCTCTTACACAGCCCATATCTAGGGTTACCTCCTGAGAGGTTTCAAACTCTCTCACAAAAGGACAATCTGCCCAGGCCTGTTCTTTTTTTAATAGGGAAGAGAAGACACTCTTGCAAGACCAATTTACAGCAAGGGAAACATTACAGGAAAAAAAAAATCCTTACAGCAAAAGCACAAATGCAAACAGCCTTGTTAGGTGGTGAGGAGAAGAACTCTTAATTTAAAACCCTGAGGAAATGGCACCGGATCATTACTATTAAGTTTTGTTTTTTTAACGGATTGTCCTTTTTATGCTTATCATACAGCCCTGGTCTAGCCCACACAGCCCTTTGAGGTGGGGGAGGAGGGGGGGGTATGTCTGTGAGCTGTTAGCCAAGAGGCTGGAAGATGTTTAGGGTGGGCGATACTGAGGCAAGTGTACCCCTAGAACCTGGCCAAGTTTGGGGGTAAGGAGGCCACTCTGGTGTTGGGGTTCCTCAGAGGCTGGGTTCTTTCTGGTACTTCCTGGGATGTTGAGGAGAAAAGGCATTTGATGAGTACCCCATGGGAGGGTTGCCGCCATAGTGAGGCTCCCCCATAGCTGAGGACCAGTCTGGGAAGGGTCATTTTAAAATGACAGGTATCTGACCACAGTGGGAAATTAAACGGGAGAGAGAAAGCCAAGGAGTCGAGAAATTACAGCTAGGTCCCTCCCATGTTAAAATCTTAAGTAGAAGTGCTATAGCAGAAAAACACCCGTTCTTCAGGCCTGGAGTAAAGACTGGAGTAGAAGAGCAGGCAGGACTCTTCAGTGGGGAGATAAAGCCACAGCCCCACGGGAACCAAGAGATAAAAGGGTAATATCCTCAGATCAAGTCTCAACACCTCTCTCTCCAGGGAAGCTAAACCACCCTCTCCTATTATCACTCCCTTTAGACAGCTACAGTCTAAAATGGGAGACAAAGAAAGGGGGGTGGCGGGCCCATGGGTCAGTAGCAGCCCTTTGCCTAAGCCCAGGCCCCCAGTCTGGCAGTTGGAGGGTTAAAGTCAGCACTTAAAAGAAAACTCAAACCCCATTAAGCCCAGGCTTGGAGAACAGGGAGCAACAGGGAAGCCAAAGGAAACTAATTTTGGAGGTTCTCCAAACTGCCAATCACCAGCATATTTCTAACAGTCCCAGTGTTGTTTGAGTTGGTTGTTTTTCCACAGCCTGCACAATGGGGTCTGGTTATGCATTGAAAAAGTCTGCAAGGGAGCCCGGCCCTCCATTCACAACCAATTTGGAATGCTCCATTCAGGCCGGGGTGGGGGTGGGGGGGACTCAGCCGCTCAGCTCGCTGGGGCCGACGGAGCAGAGACCAGCTGTCGCCGCAGGGACGCTTGCTCGCCCAGCGCGCTGTGTTTATGTAAGAAATTCAGACCCTGCAGGCGTGCTCTGCACTCCCTAAGATTCAGACGGCCAAGACGCTAGCTGAAATCCGCAAGGGTGTGCAAGTCAGCTCCAAGTGAGGTCGGCAAGTGCCCTCTGGCAAAAGAAATCTGTCTTGTGCGGCCCACTTCAGACTCTGACTGTAGCTACCAGCTGAGAGAAACAGACTTCAGCGGTATTTCTCCTGCCCTCAGGGACGAACTGGTTTGCATTAGAGGACAGCTCCCTATGGAAGCCAGCCTTTCCAGACTCCTTGCTTTTCCATTCATTGCCAATAGCTGTATCGGGAGCCACCTGGCTTCCTCCCCAAGGGAGTGGGTCTCTGGAGACACTCACTACTAGATTCTGGCTGCAGAGGGGGAGGGGTCGAGCTACCTATTATGAACAGTTTCACAGTTCCTTTTCCTGGCTTTGCATCCGGCCTGAAAAGTTTATAATACCCACCGGGCATGCTCAGGAGACATCAAAAGAGAAGGGCAGGAGATCTGGGGGCGGGGGTGGGAGTGAAATCTACTCCAAGGACAACGCAAAGTACAAGGCTAAAAACTGGTTGGGTTTCTATTCTTCTCAGGCCTTCAATATCACCCTAAGGGAGATCTTATGAAGCCAGTGTGACAACTAGACTTTATTTCAAGGAAGAATATACTACTTTAGGAAAGATAAATTTTAGCACATGGGTTTTCCTTCTTTTTTGAAACATATTGGACTATTTTCAAATGTCTTATGTGGACTTCTCACTGCCTGCCCCCATTCCCACAGCCAGTGAACTCAGATAGTGACACCAGAAGCACTTCTCTGCATCTTTCTAACTACAGACTCTCCTTTCAATGCCTGGAGTGCTCTGCAGATCGGACTCAAACTCCTGGCCTTTTAACAGCTAGACCTTATCCTGCTCCCTGGAATCTTCACCCTTGGCTGCAACTTTCCTCTAGATGTTTCTTTCTGTTAGGCAGGGGAGCCTCCTTCATGAGGCGGCTCTAACATCTGAGTTGCTAACATCTGTCATTTACCTGCCAAGCCCAAAGGTGTACTTACCTTGTGATTACACACACACACACACACACACACACACACACACACACACACACACACACACACACCCTGTGCGGGCATCCACCCACTGACACACTCGGGGCTTAGTGTCTTGTCTCTCCTTTATTTTAAGCTGAGCCTCTTAGAGGGATGGGACAATGATAGAAACTGACGACCAAAGCCTCTGTTAAATGAGCTTGATGAGTTCACAAAATGAATTTTTAAAAAAGAAACCTAATCCGGTACTGGCATCAACATGCCTGGCACTTGTCCAAGAGCTGGGAGCTGCAACATGACAAGACTCTGAGCTCCCTGGATTCCAAGCGGAGAAGCACTGTGTGCCAGGGCACAGATGGGGCCCAAGCTGCCTCAAGGGCAGCCATGTGCCCGAGAGGGGGCTGTCAGCCTCTGGGCCCGGATGTGCTTTACCACCATGAAAACTGCAGAAACACGTGGAGGGAAGAGTCTCTGGGTAGAGAATTACACACCCCACCTACCCCACCAGGTAATATTTTTTTCTAGGATTGAAATTAAAACAATGATACTACTAGATGGTTGAAATGGCAGACAGTACAAATCCTCAGCTTCACCAGTCTACCCATGTCTTCATCTTATAAAGCCGAAGAACGCTGAAAAACAGGGGATAGACTAATTTCTTGACTGATGCCGGGATTTTGTTACCTCTGGCATCTACAGAAGTGATCTGCCCGGCAGACGCAGATGTAATTCCCCATTCCAAGTCTTTTGCGCCAAACACAAATGATTGGAAAGGATACTGGGTTTTATTAGAGGACTGAGAGCAGAGAGACATAGAAGAGGAAGAGAAAAAAAATCTATTGTTTTTAATAAGCCTAACTGAATTAAAGTCAGATGAAAAGAGATTTCGTGTAAACATATGGCTCTGTTTGATAAGTGGGAACACTAGGTCTTGGGTCCTTACGAGTCCAGCATCTTAGGGATCTTGGAGGCTATCAAAACAGGAAGGATTTCAAATCATTTAGTCCCTTCTCAGTGGTAAGGTGGTGAGTGGGATAGATAACAAAGACTTTGAAAAGTTTGTAAAACTTGGAGTCAAATAACCTCCAGTTTTCATCCTCTTGCTTTAGCACGCTTGTTTCTTCTCCCTACCTTCAGAGCTACCGGCTCTGGATAAGGATAAAATGATAGTCTTGATTCCCTCAAGCCTCTTATTTTTAAAGTGCCTACTGTTTTCTCTCCTACCTTTTATAACAATAAGACTTTAGGATGCTCCTTTCATGTAAAAATGGCCCAAGGACACAGAGCAAGTAAATGTACAGTTTTGCTACATCATGTCTGGGGCCAAAATCATGTGCCCTCTCCCAAAGGAAGGCACTCCCTCTACCATATCAACCTCCTATGCAGTAAACAAACAAACAAACAAAAACAGATGAATAATATCGTATAGAAACAGGATTAAGATCAATGTATTTTAGGCTCAAGGGCTGCCATAACAGTTAATCCTATTTCCCCAGTCATCTATTGCAATGTATTTATGAAATGTCGATTTTTATCAGTTAATTAGCCAGTCCTTAGGAAATTACCCTTACTTCCTCCAGTCGGTCCATTCTTTTTGCAGCACAGATCTAAAAAGAACACTTCCAGGGGAAAATAAGGTCATTCAGATTTTAAAACAATTCTTCAAATTATATTTGGTACAGAGACCATCTTTTAAAATAAGATTTTACCACACCTTCTCCCCAGCATAAAATATTTTAGTTATTCAAAATGCCGACAGATAAAACAGTCACAATTCAAACAAATGAGATTTTTAAAAATCAGAACTGAAATCTGCATTAAAAAAAAAAAACGCATTTATATATGCTAAAATCTAGTAATTACCCTAAGGTGACCAAACAGTCAGCTCAGAAAAATGAATGTCGACTACCCACCCCTACCCCAAATCTAAGCACTTTGAGTTCCCTTCTTATCCATGGTTTTGATTTGCAGCTAATTCTGTGAAAATGTGTAGTAAAAATATGTAGTACACATCTATCTACTGACCCAGATTCTGTGGTTTGGTAGTTCTGTGTGTTAAGGCACAGGTAGCTACACACACATTTATAATATACAGGATATATATTCATAGTTTTATCTGTATACACACTAATGTCTTCTAGGAAACATGTCTGTTTCATAATTTTTCTGTTTTATAATTTCTCTTTCTTCCAAATCCTACATGAAAAAACTCAAAGCACCAAGATATTGAATTGGTTTCTTGGGATTGTAGAATGAAGAGAACTGTGGGTTAGACTGGGCAGCCAGCACTCTCCCAGGCCTTCTTGAGGGCCAGCTCCAGGTATCTGAAATAATGAGGGAGAGCCCTGAGCAGCCCTGGGCGTTGACAGTGCTCCCTGGCTCTGCAGCTTTGTGAGAGCTTCTTCAAGGATATGATTTTATACATTTTCCCCCCTCATTTCACTTAACCCCTCCCACTTGCCCCCCATCACTAGTCAGTCTCCCCAGCTCTCTGGACCTTGTCATAAGTAAAATGAAAGGGTTAGGCAAGACCATCTCTACAAGGGACCTCTAGCTCAAACAATCTGGGATCTTCAGGATTATTCATCAGGATCAAGGGACAATGGATGGCATTGGCAGAACCCCTATGTCTATAGGTTAAACCTTCTATTCCCTTGAATGTGACCTTTAGGAGTTTCCAGGTGGGGGATACTTTACTAATGTCTGAATTTGTGACATAAGGGGAAATCTATACAACCAGAAGTAGGCTGGGCATTTCTATAAGACTTATAAGAACAGTGGTTTCATTTATTTAAATCACACTTATAGATGGATGCCTATGGATAGGAACCCAAATCTAGAAAATTTATAAAATATAATCTCTTTAGAAGTTGAGCTTACAGTGGTGTTTATCAAAAAAAGGTAAGCCATAATCTTCAAACCTGACGTTCTAAAATAAAACGTTGCCCACATTACTTGGTATTTCTTTTTCTCTCTCTCTCACACACAAAAACTCTCACACATACAAGATGGAAAATTAAATCATCAGCAACAGGAAAGGTAGACTACTACTTGTGGCAGGCCACAGAAGAATATTTGAAGACACAAACGTTTCTGCTACCCTAGGGAAGAGGTTTGCTTTACCTAGCAAGTGTGAGTTTGGTTTATAGTTCATTGATCGGTGATTCAAACCAGTTCATAAGATTTCATTAAATTTAAATGAGCTTCCCCCCCTCCCCTGGAACAATCATGGGCTCTTCCAGAAGGTGACTGGAGTGGAAGCTGATCCTCAGCAGGAGGTTGTGAGATGCACTCAGAGAGTCTGCCCAGCCCTGGGCTCTGCCAGCTCCCATGAGTCCACACTGCCTGTCTCAACTGCAGTCAAAGCAGTTACACATGTAACAGCAAGGATAAATGGCTCAAGGATACACCTCCCCGCATTTGTGTTCCTGCCTAACCTCTATTTGAATCTATCCTTCTTGAAGCTCCACCTCCAGAAATAAGAGTCAGAGAGGGGAGAAGAATTATTAAGAGACTTTTTGAGGCTACTCAACCATCTGCTTTATCCTTAAAAGACAGAAAAGCTCAACCTTAAGAAGTTAAAGCAAAAAGCAAACAAAGTAAGAAACACATCACACTTGGTAAAGCAGAAACATCTCCCAAAGCAGCTCCATTTTAGGTATGGCACTTTAATTAAAGAAGGTAGCACATTCTATTTGCTGAGCAGGAATTATTTCTAAGGAGCCAAAACACATTGATTGATTCCTTCACTTTAGCTTCTTCCTGCAGATAAATATCTCTCCAAATATAAATCCTGTTTGCTGACATCTTTCTCTAAAGAATATGCCTTTGATTCAGCACATGAAATCAACCTGAATGCAGTCATCTCACCTTCCTTTTTTAACTCTTTTGGGTTACAGAGAAACAAGTGTCATAAAAGCATTACCTCTGCCAAGAAAGCCACCTCCCAGACTGCAGTTTATGCTGCTCTGAGCAAGAACCGGAAAGGCTGGGCCAAATTGTCAGCACGGAGCAAAGCAGGATTACAAATCCTGTCTTTTATCTTGCAAACACACACACACACACACACAAAATTTAGGTTATCTTTATTTAGCTTTTTAGCGGCAAGCTTCCCAATCACTTGAAAGCAATCAGAGGGCAATAATTAACACGCATTTACTCTCCTATAGAAAACATTCACAGCAAGCTGTGACAAAGCTAAGGTAACCATGCATCTGTGGGTTACAGTTTGTTCCCTTTCAAAGTTTCCCAGCACTGTACCTTGAATACTGAGGCCTATCATTAAAGATTAGCTGGTACCTCTGGTCTTTCATTTATTGATTTAGAACACCCAACTTGTACTTACACCAAAAGATATGCTCTCTCCCAGTGGCATTTTACACACCACACACACACACACACACACACACACACGAGATAAAACAAAGCTGGGAAGAATGTGTTGGTGCAAAATGAGAAATCGAATCCTTGCCTGGCTCAGGTGCTTGCTATTATAAACTATGACTAAGACATGAATTTCTCTATGATGCAACTCTCAAGAGAGGCAGCATTTTTCTCCAGGCCTCTCTTAAACCTGCTCATTCGCCAGTAACTAATGCTCTCTAGAGCTGCCCTGTGCTGCTCAAATTTCATCAGCCAGCTTTGTCCTTGATAGCTCTTCCTGGACCATAAAATCTCCCAGACCTGTTGAGGACAGCCCCAAAGATCAGTGTAATGCGAACTGTGCCTGTGCCAGCGCCGAGAGCCGCCTTTTGAGCTCCCACTGCATTTGTTATCTCAGTGATATGAGCACTTAAAGACCATTTTAAGAGAGTTTTTACTCTTCTCTGAATGATAAAGTCCTGACAACTACATGAAAAATAAGTGCAAATCAGGTCACTCTGTGACCACCTTTTGTCAACTTTGAACTAGAAACAAAATTGACAACATGTTTGGTGAAGCAACAATTAACTGGAATCTTCCATTAACTATTTTTTGCACCTTTAAAAGAAAAAAAAAGTCAGGCTCGTGATTTGCATCAAGGATTTAATTTATAAAACAAACCCCAAAAAACCACTGTAAGAGGATGACTGACTTATGGATGCTTGGTCCAACAACTTATATATTTCAATTAATTTATCATTTGGATCTTGAAGCCTTGCAAAATTCTTAGGCAAAAAGACACTTTAAGATAAAATCATGTTCAGTAAATCTCACCTGCAATACAGTAAAAGCACTTTAGAAATAATTTCCATAAGGAATGAAACAAATTCGGAGGGGGATTAACTTTGAATTATTAAAAGAAACCAAACACATTCCACTGTCCAAATATGCTGGCTACAACTGGAAAGAGTATTCTAGACTTGGATGATCCAAGACCAAACAATTTCAGAACACATGTGCCACCACCAGAAAGGTACTTACAGTTATCAGACTGAAAATCTGGGACAAACTGTTCGTCATCAGGAACTTGTGCTGGAAAAGAGATTTTTATTTTAGACCTTTAAGTTTTATTAAAAAGCACAATAAAATGTTTTATGTGGAAAATAGGACAGCCAAGAAACTTGCCTTCAGCTAACCAAGCCTCTTGAAGTTGACTGAGATCCTGAAACAACTCTGGAATTGAAAACAGAAGACACCAGAATGAGGAGAATTCTTCTGCTAGGGAGAAGAGGGAAGAGCTGGCTGCATGCAGCTTTTGCAGGGAGCCATGTGAACAAGCCACAACAGAGGGGAAAGCTTCACTACCTTCAGAATCATGAGCCAGATCTGTGTCCAAAAACTTCCTCTTTCTGTCAATCACAGGCCGCCCTCTACTCTCCTCTGACCGAGATTTCTGAAAGAGGCCAACAGACAGTGAAGACTCAAGTGTAATAAAGGGGTCCAAAGGGGGTTGTGCCATAAACCAATAAGGAGAAGACTCATGTTCGAAGAGGGAAGACAAAACAAACCAAAAGCCACATAAACTTACCCCTGGGACCATAAAAGGGACTTGTTGATCATAAAAACCATCCATGGTGCTTCCAATGTCTCTAATGTCACTTTGGAAGGTCTCAGCATTGAGTAATTTCTGGGGGGAAAGGGGTCCTCCTGTAATACGAATTTGGGAGATTTTAACCGAGAGGGGGGAAGAAAGAGAAATGAAGTAATTTTATATTGCTTGTCCTTTTAGGGCCTGTGCAAAATCACTACCTTTCTCTGAGGTAATTAAAGCCCACTTCAAGGTGTAAGCTTTACAGACTAACACTGGGCTTGATTAAGGGCATCAAAGATTCATGGTGTACTTAGTGCCAAATCCATTCACCTAGTCAGTCTTTTAATCTTTTTCTCTCTCTTTTTATTTAATCATTAAAATTATAGGTTTACTACTACCTGTCCCCTACCAAAAAAAAAAAAAGACCGTATTTTCATTAAAAAGGGCGATTTCAAGAGTCTTTCCATAAGAATATTCCCCAGGGCGTTTGTAGTGTTAGGGTTTTTTTTTTTTAGACATAATTTAATTTTTGACAGTACAGTGACAGGAAGGAGAAAAACTGGGTTTAAGCATTCCAAATTATTTGCAATTAAGAATCTGACATACATACTGTTTCTAAAAGTATTTTGTAGGTCAGTGGTAAAACACTAAAAATAGTTCCAGGAATACAACGATCAGTGGTATACCTAACTTCACACACAGCTTTTTATTAAAACTTAAATCTTCTGTCCAAACAGCTGGAGTGTCTGTAAATGTCACCGACTCCGTGGCAACTTACAGAGATGTCTGTGATATCTCCAACTTCTTAAAGAATAAAGTAGCTATGAAAAGTAACGCATAAAGTTAACTAAATTCCACTGCACATATTTTAAATGCATCTCTACCACAGATCTTTAAAAAGCATTAAAAGCAAAAGATCCATGGAAAGAAAAATGAGTTTATTATAATGAAATCATTTTTTCTCAAATATGACCAAAAAATAAAATTAAACTTGTTTCAGCACTGTCAAGTGTTGGGGCTGGGAAGGGAGGCTGGGGGTCAGAATGGAGAGGAGGAACTTTTTCTAATTTGAGAGACATAAACTAACAATTTTAGGAAAGTGCCATTTTCCCGAACACTGTTTTATTCTTCAAACAAAAACGCAGTTAAGTCAACAAAATGGGGGAAACATTCATTTCACTCATCCCAGCTCTAAGCAATGCGAAACACTTCAGGATAAATCTTTTCTTTAACTTGTATACAAATTTTAGATAGGGAACTTTTTCCTCAGTGGGCAATTCCATCCAATTTGTTTTGCACACTGTGTGAAACATATCCAATTTTTGTAAGTTAGCAGGATACGAGGAAACCCTTCACGGCCAGCCTCCTCTCATCACTTTGGTCCAAGTAATAAGATATTTTCCAAGTCAAAGAGAAAGAGGGAGAGGGACAAAACTGCACACTTCATAACTTCCTAGAAAAACACTTCGGCTAGCCTGCCTGCGTGCCTTCCAAACAGCGCTAAAACGTTCAGAATAAAGCTTCTTTCCCAAATGTCACCAAACGGTAAACAAAATCTGAGGCGCATCAGCAGTGAGCCGAGGGGCAAGAAAATGAGTTCTCTGCAGCCTTCAAAAATCTGTCAGATAAAATAAATCGTGGCCTTAGAAATTCTGTAAATGTCTATTGGGAGACGGGGACAACGGGTAGGAGATCGGAGAGGGAGATATTTTCAGAGTCTCACGATGAAATACGTTGCAAAAATACTTCACCATGAAGAGCAAAAATACCTTTAAAAAAATTAAATGAAAGAAAAGAGCGAACCCAAAAGGGGGATCAAGGATCTTTAACGCAGCTCTCACAGTTCAAGGGCTAGAAAAATCGTGTTCAAAGTGTAATTTTTTTTAAAGCCTGAAGGGAAGGCTCGAGTTCATCCAGGAGTTTAAACCACTTCCTTTGTGCCCCCCCCCCCTCCCGGGGCCCCCAGGAAAAACTTTAACACAGCGCAGCGGCGCGATCGAGGCCCCTCCCCCGCGGCGCGCAGCGGGCCCGGTTTTATGAATGAGAGAGAGCCGCGGCCGCCACATCAGGTAAAGGCTGTAACTGGATCCCTCTCACTGGGCCCCATTCACAAAACAAGACACACTTCCACCCAATTCCCAGCCTTCTCCATTCAAGAAAACTCCTTCAGATGCGCCCCCGCCCCCACTCCCAAAGCTCGCCCAGCCTCCGACGCAGGCCCCTCACCCCAGCGTCCTAGGAAGAAAGCTCAATGCTTCATTCACAAAAAGGGAAAGAAAAAAAAGCCGCAGGGAGCGGCGAGCCAACGAAAGAAACCCACTTCATTCATAAAGTCACCCACATTCATAAAAACGAGCTGCGGCGCCAGGCGCTACCAACCGCCTCCAATCGGTCCCCCCCCAAAAAAAACACCCTTCCAAACATCTCTCTTTGGCACCCCTCCACAATCAGGATTTCGGCTCCCCCAGAGGTCCCCTCCCCTCTGAAAATGCGGTCAGATCCCAAATCCAGCGCGAGGCTCCAGCATCTCTCCATCCCCCGCCCTCCGCACCCATTTTTTTCTTTTCCACCATCCCCAGGCCGCGGTTCTGATGCTCTCCTATTTCTCGAGAATCGCCATGCAGCCTGACGCCCTCAGTCTGCTGGGGGTGGGAGTGGGGGGATTGGGTGTCCGCTTTCCACATCCTGAAACTTGCAAGGCCTTCATAAGTTCCTGGCCGACCCCCAACCCCGGAGGCTGCACATGCCTATGTCACTTAACCCCTCCAGGTGCTGGGGTGGGGGTGCATCACTCTCAAACATTCCCCCTACGCTGCTTCAGCCCCCTCCTCTCCCCTGCAAAGATCTGCCGAGTGCCTCTTCTCGCGAGCCTCCAAGTCCCCTCGGGGCTCTCAGGTCTCCAGAGACTAAAGCCCGCAACTCCCCGCCCCTCCATCTCCACCCGGGAGCCTCCGCACCTCGCGCTCCCGCTCGCCTCCCCCGCGACGTGCGGAAACCCGCTCTCCGCTAGCTCCGGAACCGTTAGCCGCCCCCGCCCGACGCCTCCCAGGAACCGAACCGGACCTGGCCGCGGGAGGAGGGGGTGGTCAGCCTCGGGAGGGAAGGGGACCCAACCCCAATGGAAAGTGCACCCAGACTCTGAGGATTCTGAATCAGCCAGTGAACTCTCGCCGGCTGGGCCCTTCCTGGACACCCCCTCCTAAGCCCCCTTGTCTCCTCGACGCCCCCTCACCTGAGGCAGCGGCTCTCCTCCCCTTGCAGCGGCCCCGGGGCGCAGGCGCGCTCACGCACGCGCGCACCGGGCCTGGGCGCCTAGGCTAATGGCTGGGCCGAACCGCTACGGGGACGTTGAACCGCTCCGCGCACCAGCCGCTGGACTCTGCGCCGCAGCTGCCAACCAGGCTGGAGCGCTGGCCCGGCCCCCAGCGGCCTGCCGCTCCGCCCTCTGCTATTGGCCCGCGGCTATAGCCCAGTAGCATTCCCATTGGCCCGAGGCCGCTCCAGCGGCTGTCCATCACCTCTTGTTTACCCTGTCTGCGGGCAAATCCAGCCAAGCCGCCCCATCAACTCCGGTCCCCATTGGTCAACAGCGCGTCCTTCCCCACCTCTCAGGGGTCTGTTTTACATAATTTATGCACCGGGGGCCATTGGCCAATCAGCACAGGCTTGTTTATATAATGAATGTAAGGACGTTTTTCATTCATAAAAAACGCGACCTGAGGGGGAAGCTTAGCTGAGTCAGTGAAGAACTTAAAGGGGCCGAGGGCCTCGAGGAGCCGCAGTTCCTTCCTTCCCTGCAGCTCTCCCAACTTTTTACCGAGGCTTGGCTCTTTTCCCTTCCCCATTCACCCCTACTTCTCTCCCCGCCCCCCCGCCCCAGCAACACCACTGCCAGGACTGGGCCGCTGGGCGCCAGTCGTTTGCAGCTGCAGCACCAAGCGAATTTATCATTTTAGAATTCGGGCGACAGGAATCCGTCATTCCACCCGGAGAGAAACTCGCTGACCGACCTGGGCGTTCGGCCCATAGAAACACAGAAAACGGAAACCAAGAGCTCTAATCTTAGTTACCTTTAAGAGAGGCCTTAATTTCCTTTAACTAGGTTTCCAGTGGGGGAAGAATTAGCAGCATCTCCCTTTAAAATCTGAGCTCTCAAACAGATTTTAGTTACTATTTTATACTGGCCGGCCAAGGCCCAACCAAATCCCGTTTTCTCCCCACGTCTAATTGCGGTTTATAACCGCCAGAGTGGGTTTTGGATCCGAGATGAGGGAGGGTCGGCGCTCAAAGAAATCCTCTCCGAGGACTGCACCAACCAGTCCGCAGACCTAGAAATAGAAACATAAAGCCCTCCGAAACGGGCTTGCAGAGTTAGATCGCCTGCCTCCCTCCCGGGGCTGCTGTTTTCCATTTAAGTGTTGAATGCAAGATGGTGTGTTTGCGAATTAGATCCCGTGCAGCTGGGAACGACGAGAAGCTACTCCGCTTGCCAAACGACCGGGCACTAACTGCAATTGCTGAGATTCTTAACAGGGTGTTCCAGGAAACAAATAAGCAGTCCTCTCCCCTCTCCGCCCCCTCTGCCCCCTCCTGCAAGGCCGTGGGGCAGCTCTGTGCTCTCCCCCGGGATGCTGGGGCTTGTGAGGGAGCTCTTATGTTCTCGTTCTGTTCGTGTGCCCTGCCGTTCACCCCCGTGTGCCGGCGGTGGGGAAGAAAGACGCCAAGTATCAGGGGAGTGCGCCTAGAAAAGGGAGCCCCAGGCAACTCTGGGGCTGCCTCACACCGCCACCATGGGGAATGCAGTGTGGCTTTCTGGGAAAAAAAATTTAAGTAAAAATTTGCCCACTTTCTTTTCTGCTTCCACTTATGGGTTCTTGGTCTGTCGTTTATAGCCAAGAAATGTTGGAATTCACCAAAGGAAACCGGGAGTTTGGAGGCCCAGTGCTGACCACGCATGAGACTTTGCAAGAGAGTGGGGTGGGCATGAGCGGGTGGGTGGGAAAGTGCTCTGAACTTTTAACAAGCAGTTCCATGATATTTAATTTCCTAGGAGAGCAATTTGCTACCTACCCCAGCTCCAGTGGAGTTTTCCCTTAGTGCCTCTCCAGGTAGTGCCATTTCTGTTTGGCGGCTAGAGTACAGCCCTAGCCCAGTTGTGCTTCCAGTGTGTTGCTGAGGGCTGTCTCCCTGGCTAGACTCAGGGCCCAGATTAGCTCCCCAGTCCTCCTCCTCCCCAGCTTGTCTGCCCCCATCCTGCCCCACCTCATCCCATCTCATCCTGCTCTCTGATCTAGTTTCTCCAGAAGAGGTTTTGAATTCCTCTTCGCTTCAATCTGTCTTCAGGCCTCAGCCTGGTAGGCCTGCAGCCCATGGGGCCACATAAACCCTGGTGCATCATCACACTGGCTATAGGGAAACAGTGCAGGACGCTTCACAGCGACTTCCTCCATGGGGTTGAACTTGAGGCCTGGAGTGTGACTTGGATGACCTTTGCCTTGAGCCAAGGCTCTCCATCCCACCTTGGGAAGAAAAGCTGATATTTCTGGATTAAGTAGTAATAAATAGCAGCTTAGTTGGGGGGAGGGGAGGAGTTGAGGGAGGGGTTTTTATGAGAAGATTGTCACAGACACCAGATCATAGAGGGATTTACATCAGAGTAAAGCTCTTGCCAATTAATTATTTAGCCATTCGGTAAACATTTATTTTGTGCTCAATACTCGGCCAAACCCTGTGCTCAGCAAAAAAGTTACAGAGATGAGTAAGATCCAGTCTTTGTCCTGGAGGAGCCCACCATCTATTGTACCATTTCAACGGCTGAAGTTTACTTAATGTATAACCTGTTCATGCCAGGTACAATTCTCTACAGATTATCTCATCTAGTCCTCATAAGAATAGAAATGAAGTGGTCTCTACTGTTAATATCTGCACTTTATAGACAAGAAACAGAGGCACAGAGAGATTAAGTAACTTGCCAATAGTTGCACAGCTTGTAGGTTTCTGAACCTGGATAAGCACTAAGGCAGGCAGGCTCCAGAGCCCGTAAGTGGCCGACTTAGCAAGTGCCTTTGTTGCTCAGGAAACCACCAGGAAATATCATTTGAACCCCAAATGGTAGAGGGCAGAACTGGTTGAAGTCACAGGGAGGCAGATTTTTAGCTCAGTATCGGGTTCGGAAGAACTTTGGAATGTTTGGAGTGGCCCCAAAAGGAATACTGCTGCTGGTAATGAGCCTCCTGTCACAAGAGGCATTTATGCAGAAAGATTTAGTGCAGAGATACTACTGCACTGGGTGGCGTAGATGAACTCAGAGGATTGCTCCAGCTCTGAGAATATGACTCGTGTTGGACAGGGGTTCAGGCCCTGGGCCCAGGCACCTTGCCTCTGCTGTGAAATGTGAGGGTGTAACTCATGATGAACTACCTTGCCAGACTGATGCCTAGGCCCAGAGTTTGTTCGTTACTGTTAAGTGTTTATGATGGTTTTTTTTTTCTACACCTCTTCCTTCTTTTCTTCTGCTTCTCCTTCTTAGTGACTTACCTCCCCCGCTCCCGTCCCCATCCCACTCCCCATCTTCTTGAATTATCTTTGCCTTTAAAAAGAGTTAAGGGTCGGTATTTAGAAGTTCTTTGTTTAGTACACCGAGTCTTTCCTCCTAAGAACATTACTTACGTTGGAGGATTTGTCCAGCCTCTGTTCTGATGTACCATTCCCTCTCCTTCAGGAGAGAAACGGGACTGGAAAAGATAACAAAAAGAGAGACCAGCCCTCTGGAACATTCATCTCGTGTCAATCTAGCCTTTGTTCTCTGGCAACAGCAAAACTCAATCACAGTAGGATAACTAGCCCCTTGTTCTCCGATTTGCAATGTGTTTTCAGAGGAATAACACAGAAGGATAGAAAAACAAGTCCCTTGCCCCCAACCTGAAAGCTTCTGTTTCCCTTTAGAGGACTGCTTTTAAAGTCGTCCCCTAAAACCCCAAAAGCGAGTTAAGGTATAACACAGGTAACCCTGCCTTGAGCTATCACCAAGATGGCAGTGGGAAATGTGGCAGCATGGTGATCTTGGTCTCTCTCACAGTGGGACAGTGCCTCCCCTTCCTCTGATCGAAATGCTGCAGGGAGTGTGGCCCTGTCTGGAGGTGAGGGTGTGGGCTACATGACCCTGGCGGGGGTGGTCCTTTCCCATTCTTGTATAATACAGGGGAAGGGACTCGAGGACTGCGTCAAAAAGGTGCAGCAGCGTTTTTCTTGTCTTCAAGGGATAAAGGATTCTATCTGGTTGGCACACCTTCCTTTGTAAAATTCAGATATAAATACCCGAAAAACTGAGGCAAGAAAAGAAAATCTTTTCGATTCAACGTCTCTTTAAATGAATAGTGCCATATTGTCTTCAGGGTTCTTTGTAGTCAGGGAATAATAATAGCTGACATTTACTGAGTGCTTAATATGAGCCAGACGCTTTTCCAAACACTTCACATGTATTAGCACGTTTAGTCCCAACAACAGCCCTCTGAGGGAGGTACTATTATTATCACCTACACTTTTCACAGATGAGGAAGGTTAGGTGCAGGGAGGTTACATAAATCGCTACATGGCTAGCACACAGTCAGAGGGAGACTGTACCCCCAGGACCCCCTCCAGAGTCCTGCCAGTAACCACTCTGCTGGGCTGTCTCAGCTCCAGAGAAGGTGTGTGTGCTTAGTGACAGTAGCTGACACCAAAAGATCATGTTACTGCACCAGGCCATTTAGGGGCTTTGCCTATACTAACCCCCTTGATTCTCCTAACAACCCTGTGATGTAGATACCATTATTATCCCTATTTCATGCATGATGAAACTGAGGCACAGAGAAGTTAAGTAACTTGCTGAAGATCGCATAGCCAGTAAGAGTTGGAGTCAGGAGCCCATCGCAGATCTTGTACAGAGTCCTTGCTCCGAAACACTTTACTATGAGGTCTCAGCTCCAGCCATCTTCCAACTCTGTCGGTTTCCCTCATCTTGCCTTTGGGGCTCTGGCTGCTTCCTTGCCATTCCCCTGAGAGTCACTGTGCTTCCTTGGGAACGTGCTCCAGCAAATCCAGGCAGATTTCTGAATTATCTTGGGCCAGCTCGAATTTATCTTCATTAGAGCCATGTCAGAAAGACACTAGAAATTACCTGTACTGAGCATCCCCTAGATGCCAGGCTCTGTGCTAAGACACTGCACACACATTGTCATTTAGTGCTCCCATTCCTTCTTGGAGGTGGTGATAATACCCAGTTTGCAGATGTGAAAACAGAGGGTCAAAGTGAGATTTTAAAAACCATGTCTGAGGCTTCACAGTCAGGAAGGAACAAGCCAAGCCTCTGATCCAATAGGTTGACCCTGTGACCCACTGGCCTAGTGGGGCCTCATTCTTTCCCGGCTCATTTCCTGAGCTTGAGGACACCCTCTCTCCTACCTCTTTCTCCTAATTCTCAATTCTTAGATTTTATAAAACATCCACTATCAAGAAAACTTGGGGGCACATGTTATATTTAGATTCCTGACTGCTGAGCAATTTCTTCCTTAAGCCCCAACCCTTACCAGAACCGTAGGGTGAAAATCTTTGGAAACTTCCCATGGCTTCTTATTGCCTTCAGAAAGGAGTCCAGCTCCAGAACAGGATCTTTACTGCTCCCTGGTGACTCTGCAGCCTCTCCCGAGCCTTCTAGACCTTGGGTCCGGCCATGCAGAACAGAGCTGCCTGTTCCTTGAGCACATCACCCATCAGCATCCTGCTCTACCTCTGAGGCCCGTGAAGGGTCCCTGCATGAAAGAGCCTCAGGTGCTGGGCTTCTGGGGGATCCCATGTCTGATCTTTAGAGTCTTCCTGCTCCTTTTCCATAGCAGGTTGTCAAGCGGAGCTTCTCAATACATTAAGAACACGCTTTTCCAGCAGCCCCTCATGTTCGCTGGGATTTTGTGCCTCCGATGTACCACGTGCTTGGAAATCAACGAACCAAGGGAGTTTGAAACGGGCGTCCACGGATTCTGAGTGGGAGCTAAAGGGCCCCCTCCGATGAGGAAGTGGATGAACTTGAATGTGTAGACTTGACAAAATCTATTTTGACCTTTCGGAGTCCTCTTTTTTGCTTCCTTCTGTGCCGTTAGTGGACAGTTTCCTACGGCCAGGGGTTCACCCTTGCTTGGATGTGCTCAGATTTGAGCCCCTGAAATCTGAGTAGCAGGGTAACCTAGAACTCGCCCTCCTCCAGCTGTGAAAGGCTTGTGGCGTTGCCCCACCATCCTACTGGGCAAGCAGGCTGAGGGGACGGTGGGGCTGGGAGGTGCGTTCTCTCACGGCCCCGCCTCACGGTGGCAGCTGGAGAGCGGGTGGTGGCTCTTTCAGCTACTGGCTTGGTTTGTGAGTGCCCACCCCGCTCGGGCTCTGTCAGGCCTGTGAAGGGGCTGTATTTATTTGGAGTTGGACAAAGGGAAGATCAACTCTGACCAACTGGTAATAGAGCCCTCAGGTGAAATGCTCCACCCGTGTGGATTCTATCACAAGGCTTCAGATGGGGCGTCCAGCCCGCCCGTTCACCCTGCGGCAGTCTTCCCGCCTCTTGCCACCTGAAGCCAAACAATCAGCGTGTTTAAAACAAGGAGGTGGCTTCTGCCGACCTTTCCCCACCTAGATTCTTGCGAATCGTCTGTCTCTGGCCCCCAACCTCTGGGATGTAGGGCAGCTTCCATTTAAACCAGAGCCCACCTGAAAACCTCTCCGCACCCCTGTTCCTCTCCCTTTTTTGCCTTCTCGCCCATGAAAAAGCCAAACTACTTGGCCGGAAAGGTAGACTTTGAGCACAGCATCTCGTCCCAGGAAAGCTCTGGCTGCTCGGCAGCACAGAGGTGCCGGGTGCTCTGCAGTCAGGCTCTGCCTCTGGCGGGACGCAGGTGCTCGTAAAACCATCAGGGACCGTGGTTTAGAGGCCATTTCCCGCTGCTGGGCCATCGCTGGGTATCTAGGAGGCTAGAAGTTCGGCATCTGACTCTTAAGAGGGATTATCCGCTTGATGTAAGCGAATGCTCAGGCATCTCATTTGTGGCTTATTTCGCGTGTTTGTTTACTTTTTACTGAAGTATAACATACATACAGGAAGGTAAACAAATCCTAAGTGTGGAGCTTGATGAATTCTCACAAAGCAAGCCCCTCTGTGCATCTAGCATCCAGATTACAGAACATTTTCAGCTCACGCCCTCAAAGGACCCCTCACCCGCCCCCCCCAAGTCTAGTGACTGCCCCTCCCCCTGCTCTACAAGGGCAGTCACCATCTGGGCTTCCAGCATCACAGATCAATTTTGCCTGGTTTTGTATATTACACAGATGGAAGCATACAGTACATACTCTTTTGTAACTGGCTTCTTCAACATTATGTTTGGAAGACTCATCCATTTTGTAGTGTGTACTTGTGTTTTGTTTATTCTCTTCGCTGTACAGTGTCCCACTGTATGAATATATTACAACTGATTTTTCCATTTAATTGTTAATGGACATTTGGGCAGTTTCCAGTTTTTTGCTATTATTAATGACGTTGCTTTGAACACTCTAGTGAGACTCTAGTATATGTTCTTTGGTAAATTGCAACCTGATTTTCATTGTTCATTTAAGATATAGTCACAGAATTCATTTTCTTGTCTTATTTCTTTGAAAAGTGGCAGAGACTCATGACAAAAATCTCAAGATCACAGAAAGGTACAGAATGGAAAATAAACACCCCACATCACCTCCTATCCCTACCCATTCTTCAGAATCATGCACTATTAACAGTTTCTCAATATGTTCTACTGCCTAGACAATCATATCTAAGTATATGCATTATAGCCTTTAAAAAAACACAAATTGGACTTTACCACACTGTTTTTCTGCCCCCTGCCCTTGCTCCCGCCACCCATAGCACTGTAGAGGCCAGGTAAGAAGAGGATGAGAGTGTTTGGCCATGAAAGGCAAACGGCCCTT
This sequence comes from Lagenorhynchus albirostris, assembly GCF_949774975.1. Classification (NCBI taxonomy): domain Eukaryota; kingdom Metazoa; phylum Chordata; class Mammalia; order Artiodactyla; family Delphinidae; genus Lagenorhynchus; species Lagenorhynchus albirostris. The sequence goes on from NC_083099.1 coordinate 64,553,277, forward strand.
CCCACCTGTTAGACTAGGCTGGGCTATAACTTTTAATAGGCCCTTACCTCATTAAGGTAAGACGCACGGGAGTTTACACAGCCGTAAATTTCATTTCCACGTCCAAAAACATTTGTTGAGTGGCCGGTGTCCTCGGCGTGGGGCTTGTCCGAGAAGAGCTCCCAGTCTGGTGGGAGGTGGGTGAAAGGCACAGGAACAAATAGCTATTATACAATGTTTACAGGTGTCGTAACCGAGGCCTGTAAATGGGTTCTGGGAGTACAAACGAAGGAGCAGTGAGTACATCCTGTTCGGGTCAAGGAAGGCACCAAAGAGGCTTGACATTTGGGCCAACCCTTGAGTGATTAATTACTAGGACTTTGCTGGGCAGAGTGAGGAGGGAAGGGCCTTCCAGGCAGAGAGAACAGTGTTCACACACACCGAGGCCTTGCGGTCCCTGGAGGGTCCGGCCGGAAGGAGATGTGACTGAGAGGGGGCTAGAATGGATACTTGAGGACAGGGTGTCAGGCGTCTTATATAGTCATTCGAGGGGCGATCATTCACACTTTAGAATCATGGGATACACCTCATAGATGCTTACAGATATCAACCAAGAGGCACACGAAGACTGCTTCCAACATCATACCTCTGTATTGCCCTCCATTACAGCATATATCACATTGTTCGTGTGTCGAGTCACCCATGGGACAAATTCCTCTAATAGGGACCCTTTGGACGCCTGTCTGAATTACCCATCCCCAAACATAGCACCTGGCACTTAGCAAGAGGTCACCAAAGGATGAATGAACATGTGAGTATGCAAGTGATTTCTACTGAACAGCAAACCCTCTGCTCGAGAAAGGGGGTGGCTGGGTTACCCTCTCTTGGTGGATTTGTTTTTATGCATGGCCTGCTTCGGCCTGCCCACCTGGTAGGCGAGGACTGAGAAGCATGTGACCTGGGCTCTGCCTAGCTCAGGTTGTGGGCTGAGAGAGGTGTTGCATTTTCTTAGCAGCAACACCTGGGCCCTGGGACACTGCCTTTCATTTCAGCCAGATCTGGGGTGGCATGGAATTTGGTGAGACCCTACAGCCTCGTCACAGCCCTTCGCAACCCAGAGCAATTCATACTGCACCAGAACACCCCAATCTCCCATTTGCATTTTGGAAATCCAGGCCTTGTTCAGAAGGAGGGGATCAGCCTCCTCATTGACTTGTTCAACGGACATCCTCCCCGACAGGTGCCCCCTTGCCCATTGGGCTGGCAATCTTGAACAGCTTTCTGTTTCTCCTTGGGCCTGCCTGCTCCTCCTAAGTGTGGCCAGCTTTCTGGGATAGACTCCAGGGCACCTAGACCATATCCTTCAGGCAGACAAGAAAGATCAACATTTCAGTCTGACCACTGAGGAATTTTCTTCATCAGGTAGCATCCTGGTTGGGAGGATTTCATGTGCCCTTTGACTTGAACTACCTTTGAAATCTTTCCTCACTCTTTTTTTTTTTTTTTTTTGCGCTATGCGGGCCTCTCACTGTTGTGGCCTCTCCCGTTGCAGAGCACAGGCTCCGGACGCGCAGGCTCAGCGGCCATGGCTCACGGGCCCAGCCGCTCCGCGGTATGTGGTATCTTCCCGGACCGGAGCATGAACCTGTGTCCTCTGCATCGGCAGGCGGACTCTCAACCACTGCGCCACCAGGGAAGCCCCTTTCCTCACTCTTCTTGCTCCTTTCTCCATAACCTAATTGCTTCGGATATTTATCTGGGTTTCAGCTGGGCCTTCCCACCTAGGAATGTTCATCTTGAACCAAGAAACTGACCTCAGGGTTTGTCCTGACAAGGTTGTCTCAGCCACAATAGAATATAAAAGCTAAATATGGTCTTCCTCTTCCTCCCTATATGTTAAACTGCCTTCAATGACAAGATGTACTTTCTCATTACGGGATCCATGTTTTATCCTTTCCAACCCACGCATCCTGACTGGAATGCAGGCAGCATTCATTTACAACTATGTGTACACCTTGCAAATGTAAATGGTAACGAGGTAATCCATATGGTAATATGGTAATAGCTCTATAGCCTCCCGTCTGGAACCAGTTCTTGATTTATTCAAAGATCTTCAGTGGGTTAAACTACCTCCCTCTGCTTCCCGGATTCACAGCCTTCTCTTGCAGTTACTAAGTTACATCTGCACTCCTTGTGTGGTGAATCAAGGTTGAACATGAAGCCAAACGCCCACTTCTTAGCTCACCTCCATCACTACTAACTGACACAGGCTGGGATCTGGGACCCTCTGCTGCAGTGCTTGCACCTGGACAAATGTCTCCTCGAGGAACAAAATACAAAGAAACCATAAGGGACTAAAGATAACAGCGTGCACGCGCAGTTGGGGCAAATTCTTGACACAAGATACAAAAAGACCAAAAAGACCCCAACTGCCGCTTCTGTAGATCTGGAAGCAAAAACAGGGTGTCAGGAGCAAAAGCAGCATACTGTGCATGCCCCCTGCACTCAACACCACCAAAGGGGTGGGCAGATCACCTAAGCCCCCCCTCTGGCCCGACCCCTGGGCCCACCCCTACCCTCGCCCCATATAAGGGACCAGCTCGCCAACCCCCTTGGGGAGTGAGCAAGGGAACAGATTACTTGTTTTTGCTTCCCTCTGCTGCAGCAGGGACCCCAATAGAGCCTTGCCGGAATTTCTTGTCCGGACTTTAGTCAATTTCTCTTGCTTGTGGAAGGCCAAGAACCCTGGCCGGTATCATAACTACGTGACTGTTGGCAGGCCATTTCACTGCTCTGCACATCAGTCTCCTACTCGAAAAACGGGAATCACAACTCCTGCCTCACAGAGCTGTTGGATTGTTCAGTGACAGCCTGAGTGACGATATCCAGTGCCTAGTAGGTGTGGGCAGTGAACCTGGATTTCCCTTATGGCGCTGCCACTTGCTCAGTGGGTGAATTTGGGCATATTCAGTCTCTCTGAGACTCAGTCTTATCATTTGTAGAATAGAGATGATAATGCAAACCTTAAGGTTTCCGAGGAGGAATAAATACAATATTCAAAAAGCACATAACGGAATGTCTGGCATAGAGTAAAAACGTAATACATGTTCTCCCTCCCCTCTTCTCTGTATGACTGCAGCCACTAGGTGCTAACCTTTCATGACCCCTACTGATTCTTTCAGTATCCGCCCCCACCAACCCTGGTAAATTAAAGAGTTCCCAACATTTTACTTCTCAATGTATTATTTCCTCCCTTGTAGATTTCACTTAGTGCTTTCTTCTTAACTACTTTTCTCTGATGTCTACTGTTTCTTCTTTGATTTCTGGAGGAACTAAAGGAGCCGGGTTGTATCGCGGGACAGAGGGCAGAAAGCCTTCATGAAGGCTGTGCTGTTTGAATGGGACCTTGCGGAATGCAGAGGGGTTTAGAGATCATAGGCAGAACAGGGTGATAAAGCACAAATGTGCCTGAGTGTGTGATATGTTGGCGGAAAACGGGTGTCATGTGTCTGAAGCAATGGTTTGTAAAGTCACCCAGGTGTCCTGGCTCATAGCAATCATAATTTTCTTAGCAGACCACGAAGTTTTTTTTTTTTTTTAAAGACTACCACACCTAGAAAAATGGTACAGATGAACCGGTTTGCACGGCAGAAACTGAGACACAGATGTAGAGAACAAACGTACGGACACCAAAGGGGGAAAACGGTGGGGGCAGGGGTGGTGGTGGTGTGATGAATTGGGTGATTGGGATTGACAGGTATACACTGATGTGTATGAAATGGATAACTAATAAGAACCTGCTGTATAAAAAAATAAATAAAATTCAAAAAATAAAAAAAATAAAAAATCATTAAAAAGACTACCACAAAACCATGTGGTATATAATTCTATCACATGAACCAATAACAATTTTATTAGTAGAAAATGGTAATTTATTTTACATGTACATATAAAACCACAAGCATGAGCACATGTCTGTGAAATAAACAAGCTGTTGAAGACACGTGATGGGCTCTTCCTGAGGCTTTTCCATGAATTTTCACCAGGGACTTGTTTTTTTGCTTTGCCATCTGTAGGCTCTCACTAGCGCTAGGCAGAGCTGCTGGTGCCAAAGGTTTAACAAAAGTTGATGGGAGAAAACTTAACGTTGGGGAAAATTGTATCTTTGAGCACAATTTGAACAAGACTCCATTATTCCATTTTAGTAAAGGAACATTTCTTTCCATTGGATGGGACTTCTGAGGGCCACTGAAATGCAGCCTGCCATACCGGAGGACTGGGCTGGATGCAGGGGTGGGTGGTAGGGAGGGTGGGGGAGGTGGAGGGCAGAGGAGGGTGAGTTTGGAGGGAGTTGGGTAGGGACTGTGTGTTGGTGATCTGAGGAATCTGGATCTGATTCCTTGAGCAAGAGGGAGCCAAGGTAAGTAGTTCTGGAGTAGGGGAGGGGCAAGTGGAGAGGGGAAATCTGCAGAAGACAAATCAAATGGGTGAAGGGTGGCTTGAAGCGCATCAGAGCAGAGAGGTGAGAGGAAAATCATGCAGCTTTCAGATGAAGAGATAGGGGGATCGGAAAAGCATCTGTTAGATGCCTTCTTGTCCAGGGCCAAATCACTCCAAAGTGCAAATAAACAGGACGGAGTCCACAGGAAGGATGGGGAAGGCTGTCTATGGGCTGCTGGTGCTCTGAGTGCCTCAGAATGACTGGCATCTACCCAGCACACCCTTCTGCTACTGCTTTCTGCCTCTGCTGGCTGGCAGAGAGGAGGAAGAAAGGAGGTCTAAATCCCTTCAGTGAGTAAGTGATTAAGCACACGCCAGGTTGGGGAGGAGGCTTGTGTTTGCTCCTCCCCCTGCCTCCCTGCCCGCCCCCCCCACCAGGGATTTCTTCCAGGGGCCCTTCATCAAGCCTGACCATGAATGGTAGAGGTCAATTCAAGCTGTTTTCCACCCAAGTCCACCGTTGACAAGTAACAGAATCCTGCACACTGTTACATTTGTTATTTTTAAAGACTTGGTACATTATTACTTGTTAAGGGAGTGGGGATCAGAAGTAGGATTTGTTCTTTTCAACAGGCAGTCATGCGTATCTATCATGATACTTAAAATTTTTTTAAATTTATGGCCTAACTCCAATCAGAGAAATTTTGGATATTTAATCCTCGCTTTCTTAGTTTCCCTCAAATTGTTTTTAATTTTTTAAATGAGTTTTCTTAATTCACCCAAACTGGGAATTTCATCTTTGAAAAGTTTTTAAAACATTACAGATTATAAAGTCATTATATACCCATTGTGTACAATTAGGAAAATACAAAAAACAATTAAAAATAAATGAACAGATACCCATAATTCTAGAAATGAATACTGTTGACATTTAAACATATTTTTTCCCTGTCTTTTTTTGGTGGTGGGGGGCACTGTTTTTCATAATGGAGATGTTTTTTTAACATAACTTTGCATTTTACCTAGCATGATATCATAGACATGTCCCCCAGGGCATTAAACATTCTTCATAAATTCCATTTTTAAGTTTTGCCTAATGTACCTTCTTATGGCTATAATATCATTTACTTGTTTCCCTGCTGTTGGATATTAGGCTGTTTCCAATTTTTTGAGGTTAGAAACAACACTACCATGAACATTGTGTGTGTGTGTGTGTGTGTGTGTGTGTGTGAGTATAGGTGTGACTCTTGGAAATCTGGCCATACTTTGTTGCCTATCTCAGATGAGGGTCAAAGGCTCCCTCCCATTGTGAATGACAGCTGTCAGGCAAAGGAAGGGCTGGGCCAGAGGCATCCATCTGGCTCCTGGGAGAGGCAATAAAACTCAGAGCACAGGGGTGTTATCAACATCAGGGAGGTCTTGCAGTTCCACTTGGTAATGGGGGAATCTAAAAGACAGTTTTCAAAGGAAACATAGAGGTTTTCAAAAAGTCATTTGAATTGATTGGGTTAGTATTGCTTGGCTCTTAAATTACATGTGTTAAAAGATAGAGGATCTAATGAGTAGAGAGTAGCAGTTGCTTTGAATAAAAACTGGTAGGAATAGGCAGACATTGTCTTCTGTGCAGGCTGGTTCCCTTGGTGAAGCGGTCCCCAGGGAAGGAGCTTTGGGGTCAGCAAATCAGAATCCTGACTCGAGCTGAGCTATCTCAGGGCAAGTTGCTTGCCTCTCTGAGCCTCAGATTCCTCACTTACAAACTGAGGTGGATGAGGACACCGTCATGGCTCACCTGCAGTTTGTTGAGAGGAACTGAACACCAAGTAAGGGGAAGGAAGTGGTAGCTGAGGCTGAGCCCTGAGGAGTTGCTACGGCATGTTCTTGACCCAGAATTCTAAATAGATGTGCCTGTCCTCAGGACAGCCCAACCCAGAAGACTCACGCTTAACAGGATATGGAAATGAAGGGGGAGTCCTGGGTTATATTTTCAGAATCCACTGCAGGGATCTTAAGCGATCTCTCTTCAGGCGTTTAATAAATGGTTTAATTTGCACACACTGGGTTTCCATAACTGATAGTTCAACGCTGTGCTTCCCACGCCCGCACCCCCCAGCCTGGTGGGGGACAGGGCTGGGCTAAGAGAACGCTGAAACATTGCATTCCTCCCTCAGACACTTTAAAACCCTGCAATCAAAGCTGAGGCCTTATTCGGAAACAACTGTATCCGATGACAGCTTATTATGGAAGTTTCTGAACTTCTAAGAATTCCTTAGTAGGAAACAAACAAAATACAAAGATCTCTTCTGAATTTTCTGCCGCTAGGAATTTTTATATTTCTGACTTCTCCAACCATGCTGCATGTTTGCTAAAACGTAGGCACACAGATACAGGGCATGTGATGCTTGGGTGGGCGGAAGGCTAGCTTCAGTGGGCCAGGGAGCTGGAGAAAGTTTGGTTCAACTCCCACGCATTCCTGGGAGGTAGATTTCTCCATTAGCTCACCATGGACATCAAGTAAAGATTTCTGATGGGAGTGTGTTGGTGTGTTTTCAGATCCCAGGCACTTCTGAATCTGTAGAATGATAGGAAAGAAAATCTTGATCACCTGTCATGTATGGGATGTCATGTAAAGCCCCAGGAGGCTTTATTTAGAGATATTCCAGGGGGAACTTACCATCCTGGCTTCATCTGCTCTTCTCTCTCAGGAGGAAAGAGTTACGCTTTTCCTGCTCCCACCCTGGACATTTTATTTTCACAGTTCTCTGAAGTGCCCTCAGAGAGCTAAGCGTCAGGCTGAAGGCTCTGTGTATCTTTGCAACAGATTAGAACATATTCACATTTTATTTGTTCCCAGAGCAAATATTTCCCTTGGAATGAAATTGAAGCAGCGGAACAGGATCAGGCAGGACCGGCCACCAAAGACAGTCCCCCCAGCCCCCAGGGCCTACACAGTTGGTTCTCCCCTATTGGCTCACTTAGGCCATAGAGACCCATATTGATTCCTTGATTCATTCAGAAATAATCAGTGAGTCCCACCCATGAACCAAGCACTGTGCTGGTTACAGAAATAAAAAGAGAAACAGATTCTGTCCTCGAGGGCTCATGGTCAAGTAGAGGAGATAAGAGGTGTTTGTATATGAATGACTCTAATCTAGGTGAGAAAGATAAAAGTCTTCAGAACTCAGGAGATCAAATGCTCTGAGGTGGGTGATTATTCTGTGTGTATATGTGTAAGGGTGGGAGGACAAGCGGAAGGTTGTGAGGTGTATGTGCCTGTGTGTGTGTGTGTGTGTGTGTGTGTGTGTGTGCGCATGTTAACGGGAGTAAGCCTATGTGTCCGTAGTAAGTGGTGGTAGTGAATGTGGGTGTGAGTGTGTGGTAGTGGAGGTGCTATGTATGCGTGTGTGCATGTGTGCGTGTGTGTGTTGATCATGCTGGTGGTAGAAATGAGGTAGGAAAGACTTTTAGGCAAAGTGGGGTGGGTAGAAAAAAGATGGGTGGGGTATATGTGTATGGTGAGGGGTGTGTGTGTGTGTGTGTGTGTGTGTGTGTGTGTGTGTGCACGCGCGCGCGTGCATGTGCGTGCGTTGTCCTCGGTCGTGGTAGGGCTGAGAGAGGGAAGGTCTACTGGCAAGTGCAGACGGGGAGAAGGAGGAGGGCCCGGCAGGCAGAGGACGGAGCCACGGAGATGGGACAGCTCTGGGGGGCATGTGCCAGGGGAGGGTGGGTGGTAGGAACTACGCTAGGAGGGAGGGTTTAGTTTTGATAAATGCTTTCTGATCAAGACAATGACCAGTTGGCACACACCAACTGTCCCTCGTCCTAAGCTCCTGCTAGGATCTTGGGTTAAAGGAGTCTTTTCCTTCCCTGAAGGTCAGACCCCAGCTAGAAGTCAGGCCTCCTGACTGAATCTCCGAGCGTTCACCGGGCCCCTTCTCAACTGCACTGCTGCACCGCGGGTGCTTCTTACGGTTTCCGGTTTCGAGAGACCTCAGGACAGCGAAGGTGGATTCTACTGGGCTCGGGGCAGAGGAGGGTTAAATGCTAGGATCCCGGAGGCAAAGGTTAGAAATCAGGCAGTGTGTAGCTACCTGCCAGCAGAGCAAGGGGATCTCTAGCACCCTCACAATTCACGGGCAGCCTGGGCTAGGATCTGCATTTTGTGGAGCTTTTTAAAGAACAAACAAGGAGGCAGATGGTAGGAGCTGGCTCCCTTTCTCAAAGTTTGGTTTGCTTTTCATTACTTTCCCCTTTCTAGATAGGGTCAAAGCTGCTGCATGATTAAACCTTGGCCAGATAAGAATGTTTTATTTCCATTTAATTAGACAAGGAAAAGAAACTAACATTTATAGAAAGTCTAATATTTGCAAGATACATGTCCTCTTCATAGTTCTCTGAGAGGTAAATACCATCATCCTCATTTTAGAGATGAGAAAATTAGGGCTAAGAAAACTAAGGTAACTAGCGCAAAATCACTCTGATAACTTCTGTAGTGAGTTCCCCATCACTGGTCTCCTAGCTGAAGCTTGAACCTGTCTGTTTGGCATAAAGACCATGCTCTTTTTATAACGCTTCCTGAAGTTTAGGTGGCAGCATGATATAGTGAGGTGATGGTGCATTTTGTCATCAGATGGACATGGTTTCAGACCCAAGCTCTTCCCTGTACTGATTGGGTATGTGAGCTTGTATTCCTTCTTTCCTTGGCAAATATACAAGGGCCTGTTATATTCATGTTAAGCACTGAGCTGGGAACATATCAGTTAACTTCACAATCCCTGGCCTCTCAGAGCTCCAGTCTGATGGATAGTGCAGACCACGAAACAGGCAATTGCGATGCAGTTTGAGAAGTGCTGTGATGGGGAGGCACCAGATGCTATGGGAGCTTCTCTGTCCAACCTGGTAGCCACTGACCCCAGGCTAGTGCTGCCAATGTAAATTAAATACTGGATTTTGAAGACTTAGTATGAAAAAAATAATGTTAAGTAACTCATGAATAATTTTTATATTGAATACAGGTTGAAATGATAATATTGGGCTGGCCCAAAAGTCCGTTCGGGTTTTTCTATAACATGAAAAACCCGAACAAACTTTTTGGCCAACCCAATATTTGGGATATGCTGAGCTAAATAAAATATTTGATTAAAGTGAATTTCACCTGTTCCGCTTTACTCCTTTTACATGCCTATTAGGAAATTTAAACTTACAGATGTGGCTCACATTATATTTCGATTGAACGGCTCCACTCTGGAAGAATAAAGACATGGGATGATATTTCCTTAGTGCAACGATCTAAGAACACTTGTCACGTGACTGCCCCAGGAAGGCACACAAGAGTTGCTTAACAAGTAGGAGTTTCTTTCCTTTTCCACATCATCTAAGTGGCCACTGTGGAAAGGGCTGTTCATTGTGGGACCCTCAGTCCTCTGATGTGAAGAGGGTGTCAGGTGACAGCTCCAGAGCCTCTAGTTCAGCCCCCCCTTAGTCTTTGGGTCCTACTTCTTGAGAGGTAGCTGTTGCAATCCTTCTCTCCCCTCCCCGCAATAAAAACCAGGGCTGGCAATCAGATGAAATAAATGTTGCTTATTGCCATGACCCCAAGCCATCTTTGCTTTTCTTTATTTTAGCAGAGGAAAGTCATGTGCAATATTTTGAGTCTGATGTTCAATATCTTCATTGAGTTGAAAGAAAAGAGGAACTGTTGGATTCATGATAAGTTCTTTTTTACCTATTAGATTCATAAAGCTGGGGAAGGTCTTGGGAATTGACTAGTCTCACGGAGATGCTTCCTTCTCAGAAAGTGAGACTTTGAGAGGCTAGGTGGCTAGCCTTGGGTAACAGAGCCAGCCAAGCTGGATGGGACCAGGAACCCACTCTCCCAATATCCCTGTTCAACATGCATCTGCCACCCCACATTACCCATTCTTCTCTGAGATGCTCCCTTCCAGCTCCTCCTTCCCAAAGGCTCTCCCTGTTGGGCACTTCGTCCTCTTCTGCTGCCTTTTCTCTCTGACTTGGTGTCTTCCCTTTAATGTCAGGGGTGGCAGAAATGGAAGTCAAAAGATGGAGGTAGGATAAAGGATGGGAAGAAATTAACAGGACAAAGTGGAACAGAAAAAAAAAAAAAGAGATTTTGAATAGACATTAACAAATGAAGCCAGGGAGACTTTCTTGGCCTTCAAGTGAGAAGACAACACGGGTGTGTTTAGAGGAGCCTGGATTTGCCTTGAGCCTGGCCATATGGCTTTGAAAAAACCTTAGTTTCCTCATCTTTAATCAACTTCACTGGGCTGTAGTGAGGAGTAAAAGAGACCATGTTTCTGAAAGGACTTTGTGATCTGTGAAGCACCACACCCATGGTCGTTATTAGCACTCATTAGAGGATAGGAGATGTCTGCTGTGAGAGCAGGATGAATTAGCAGGGTGATACAGGTGCCAAAGAAAGCTAACGTGGCATCCAGAGCGAGGATGCGGCTCTGCACTTGTCCACCTGTTTCTGTGCTGTGTTCAGTTCTGGGAATCACAGTTTAAGAGGGACCTTGGCAAACTGTTGTCAGTCGCTCCACAGAAAGTTGCAAGAATAGCTTAGGGTCTGGGAGTCATGATATATAAGGGATGATTCAAGGATTTAGAGGATGTTTAGTCTGGAGGGAAAAAAAATAAAAGAGTTAGGACAAGGGAGCTGTTTCCAAATATCTGAAAGCTGTCCTGGAGAAGAGAGGAGAGATTTGTTTTGTGTCGCTAGTGGCCAAGTCAGGGCCCAATGATGGAAGTGAATGGCCGGCGGATTTGGGTGCAAGAGGAGCCTATCTAAGGCTCAGAAAATCACTCCCAAATGGGCTTCCTGGGAAGGTGGTGGGCTGCCCATCAGCGGAAATCTTCAAGCAGATGTGGGTGTGCACAGACAGATGCGGTGCTGGGGAATCTGGCTCTGTCTGGAGGAAGGGCTAAGTGCTCTCTGGGAGCCCTCTCATTCTGAAACCATGACCATGTCCTTCTGATCTCGCGGATCTTTCTTTGCTGCTTCCATCACCACTTTTTGCTGCCTTTTGACTTTTTGCCCCCGCCCCCCACCCCGTGAATGGCTTTAGAGTTTTAGATCCAGAAATATTTCTGAATAATATGTGATAGTCTGGTTTAATGGAAAGTAGGAGGGAAGAACATCTAAAAACAAAGTCAGTTTTGTTACTTTTAAGGGCACACAGTAACCTGTTACGTGGGGGAAGGAGCAGGAACATGGTCCCCTGTGTTAGAAAATCTTGTAAATGTTAACAGCAAATGGCTCATTCTTCACGATTGTTTAAAACACAAACACAACTGCTTAAGGCCTTTGTTCTTGAATGCACCAGGATTTTCCTCGTTTACCCAATTCTTTTGTTAGCTACAGAGATTCAAGAAAACTCTCACTATAAGAATTCAGTATCATAAACAACTTTCCAGATTCATAATTTCAGTGTTTTGCTGATTTGGTAACATGAAATTCTGTCCAAGAGGGGTTTTCTTGAATTCTTGCCTCTAGAAAAGCCGTTTTCTTGAGGAAAATATTTTTCATGCATAGTTAGTGTTTCAGCTGGGAGGGTGATAGCTGAATCTCCCCAGCTGAGTGGGCAGCTAAGCTATTTCCAGCATTTCCTTCTGCCCCCAAGTAGCAATTATGCATCTGTCTCACAGTGGCCCTGCCTCAAACATCCTAACCAGCATTTCAGAAACCTCCATCTAGACTCAGAGGCACAAAATAGAACTCGGTAGATCCAGGTCGAAGGGGGAGGGAATGGGTAGGGGTGAGTAACATTTTGCGTAGGTTCCCTGAGGTTGGAGTCCATGCCCAGCCCCGAGGATGACAGCAGGAACGTGGAGAAGACTGAGGGTTCCAGGTGTGAGTTCCAGGGCTTTCGTGGCAGGAAGAGCCTGGAGAGCAGACAGCAATGGCTCTTCAAACCCTGGGGAGTGGCCAGTCGGGCCAGGCTGGGCAGGGAGATGGGGGCTGAGAAGGCAGCAGGAGCCTGCGGTGAGCAGCTGACAAGCGTCCTCGGCTCCATCCTCGGGGGCTGCTGCCCCACGGCAGCGCCCAGTCCCCGAGGCTGCTGTGTTGGACCCGCACCTCCTTGCCCAGCCGCATCCAGGTGTGACCTTGGACCCTTCGCTCAGGACAGCCTCCACCTGGAGACCAGCTGAGGGACTTGTTCTTGGGGTCTGAGTTCTGGGGCGAGAGGCAGCCAACTCTGATGTGGAGTCCACGGCCTCGCTTCCCCTTTGCCCTTTCATTGCAGACCAGCTTCCTCTCCCGGTCTCTTCTGTCTAAGTGTGCTCTTCTGCAGGCTCCTCCCAGAGTGGTCCTGCCCTCTAGCAGGTGTGGTACAATGGTTCTCCAGCTTTCGGAGGCACAGGGATCTATCAACAGTTATAAATGTTATATTTATAACATTATAAATGTCAGGTGGGGCTTCCCTGGTGGCGCAGTGGTTGGGAGTCCGCCTGCCGATGCAGGGGACGTGGGTTCGTGCCCCGGTCCGGGAGGATCCCACGTGCCGCGGAGCGGCTGGGCCCGTGAGCCATGGCCGCTGAGCCTGCGCTTCCGGAGCCTGTGCTCCGCAACGGGAGAGGCCACAGCAGTGAGAGGCCCGCGTACCGCAAAAAAAAAAAAAAAAAAAAAAAAACAATAAATGTCAGGTTATAAATGTCAGGTCTCAGGGTCCTACTCTCAGAGATCGTGATTCAGGAGATCTGAGTGGGGTGCAGGAATCTGGACTCCCAAATGTTTCTGATGGTAAGCAGTCCATGGGCCACACTTGGAGAAACACTAGTTTAGAGGCAAGAACCTGAATCTGGGGGTATGAGAGAGACAGAACTAGGATACTTATCGTGCTACTTGTTGAGCAAGCGCATCCCTTTTTCTGCATCGTTTCCTAATCTATAAAATGCTAACCACTTCGTAAGGGACTCTTCAGATGTCAGTGACATTGTGTACATAAAATGTTTAGCAGGTGCTTCTTTAATAGAATTTCTGGCTTCCTCTCCCCCTCCTTCAATCTCAGGAAAGTGGCAATAGAGTTTCCCTTCTTCCCTGTCTTGGCATATCAGTGGTACCCGGCTCCCCCAGCAGTGGGCAACTGTGGAGAGGCTAGAGAAATAGAGAATAGTCTAGAGAAACATGCACAGCTCCAGTGCTCTTGGCTGACCAGACAATCCTGATTTCTCAAGCCATGGCATGAAAAACAACCCACCAGGAGGTCAGAGGCCAGCCATCTGCTACCATTTTTATTTGCAGTAAACCACAGAGTCAGACATACACACACACCGTACGTTACAGAACAAGTCCACGGCACTCTAGGCAGGCAGACAGGCAGGCTGGAGCAGGCACCCACCATTACAGAACAACATATCTATGGGTGGGTGTGTGGGCAGTGGAGGTGGACGAGCCTGGAGGGAGGGATCTGGGCCCTGGCACTGTCTAGCTAGTTGCTGCCTCAGTCTCAGCTGGTAGAGTCTGCATTTAGGGGCTGCAGTTGAGGGGTGTTAGAACCTTTAGCTTCATTCAACCTGAGCCCAGAGTCACCCCCAAACACGGAGGTTTGGCTAAGTTCCCTAAGAGGAAGCAGTGCTTTTCTGTTGGTGGAACTGAATTTTCTCCGAATACACTGGCAATTAGAAAGGGTAAAAGAGGTCTGATACACAGAAGGGAAAATGTTTACACTTCACCGATTGGGTATGTGTGTCTGTATTTGTGTGTGTGTGTGTGTAGATGTGTGTATAGGTGGAGGACTTATCAAAGAGTTTCCTTGTAGTGTTTTTTTTCCATGTTGGTCCCCCAAATCAGCTGATTTCTGAGCACTATCAATCCTCAAAAGGGAAGGAACGTAGATTCTCGGCTGAGGGGCTAGGAGTAGCCCTCTGGGATCAGCAGGGCTGAAGGGAGCCTTGGGGCTGGTGGAAGACCCACGAGAACAAGGATGGCAGCGTTTACTCCAGGTGAAGGCAAGATTGGTGAAGTGGGACGGTCTTCAGAGCCCCCCTTGTGTGATAGATGGAGAAAGAGAGGTCCCAGAATGCTACAGGACATGTCCAAGCCCACATGGCTGAGACAGGACTGCAGCCCCCTCCCCGTGTTGCTCTTGTTTTCCAGGCAGGGTTTCTTCCTTCAAACCACCATAGCTTCCTTCCTCAGCAGCCTCGATGGAACATTTGCCAGATTTTTCCAAGATAGAAGGGTCTTGTTTTCTGCAGAGAGAGAAAAGCAGCCATCAGAACCTCCTTAACAGGTGGTGGCTTCTTGGAATTATGGCTACTTGCTAACAATAATCCTTCCTCTGAGGTCTCTACCGAGCACTGAGGCTGACGGTACAGAGAGGCACACAAGGTGACTTCTTCCCATTCTACAGGAGAGGGCAGCTGTGCTGTACGCTGGGTCAGCAACCTGCTGTCGGATCCTCTTCTCTTTAGTTGGATCTCCTGCCTCTTGCCATCTGGAGAAGGAAAAAAAAAGATGCTGCAGGTTTTGAAATCTGCTTCCTTGTCGGGTGGCCTGCCCATTAGAGCACATGGCCTCTATCAAGACCATAAGCTACCTTGGCAGGTTCAAATAGATCAAAAGGGGGCACATTCTGGGGCACCAGGCCCTGTCCAAGCATTGACCTGGCCTGCTCCCTACCTAAGGGCCTGGGAAAATGGCTTTGGAGAGGAATTCTGTATATGGTGACATAGGAACCAGGGCTGAATGACCACCACCTATTATTCAATGACCATCAACAGAGCACAGACATTATGCCACGCGGACTACCAACTTGGTGTGAAAGGTTGGACTCAATGACATCTAAGGAAGGGCTTTTCCAGCAAGAGGGGCCTATGATTCCACAACTCCCTGTTCAATGGACTTTTCAGATCAATTGAGATAGTCTATCAAATTGTGACTCCAGAAGGGTTATGCTCGTGGGATTTTGCTTATTTGTTCTCTTTTTGTTGATTTTTACAGAATTCAAACCCTCTTAACTGCCGTGGCCTCTTGTCCTTTCTTGTTCCTGATTCTGTTGTTTTTACACTGAAACTAATATACTTATGGTCTAGGATGTTGAACTATGTCACTTTGGGTTAAACGTCCCAACAGTTCTGTCCCCACAAAGGTGCTTTACAGCTGAGATGTGACTCAAAAGGTAAAGAGGAAAAGGAGTGTAGTATTGAACAGTGGGTAAGTGAGACATTGAGGACGAGAGAAGCTGTGAGACGCTGAAATGCATCCTGAGACTGGGCTCTGGACTATGTCCTCTGATCTTTTAAGCACACATTGCCTGGAGATAACAAAGTGGGTAGATATCGCTTATGATCCCTCTGACCCTCCGATTTCTTGTAGAAACACTCTAAAAATAGAATCACGGGGGGAAAAATGAAGAGAAACATCATGAGGATAAAAGGAAGAAGAAAAAGTAGAAGCAGCGGACCTTGGGGGTGGGTGGAGGTTGAGAAAAGCAGAATGTGATGGGAAAAAGTGGAGAAAAATAAGAGAACTGCACTGAAGCATGTTAAGAGGTTAAGGTACCTGCTTAGCAAATAGACATTGTTTAATCACAAACTTCTTATTGATGAATACATGAATAGATGCATTAACCATCCTCTCTAGCCCCATTTTTAATTTTTTTTGTGATACGCGGGCCTCTGACTGTTGTGGCCTCTCCTGTTGCGGAGCACAGACTCCGGACACGCAGGCTCAGCGGCCATGGCTCATGGGCCCAGCCGCTCTGCGGCATGTGGGATCTTCCCGGACCGGGCACGAACCCGTGTCCCCTGCATTGGCAGGCGGACTCCCAACCACTGCGCCACCAGGGAAGCCCTCTAGCCCCATTTTACAGGTGGAAAACCTGAGATATAATTTGACTTGCCCAAGTCCCTGCTGCTAACTGGTGTCGGGGTAGGAAAGAGAGCCGGCCCACGAGAGGAGCAGTGCAGAGCTGAGCAGAGGTAGGAGAGCGCTCTTCCCTGCCTGAGGCTGCGTGGGGAGGAGTTGCCCTCGGGTCGTGGCCTGTGAAGCTCTGAAGGAGACAGGCTGAGGCCCCAGCCTTCTCTGGCTTTGCCTCCGGCTAACCGGGCCTGGAGGGCCTGGAGTAACTGAGGCAGCGGCGTGGAGCGCGTTACTGCCGGAGGACCTCCCCGTCCCTTTCTTTTCCTTGATGGCCACAGAAGAACCAAACCCTGACCTAAAATCTTCCCTCCTCCTCGTGGGAGCCATGTGAAACATCCACTGGATTTGGAGGTTGGGCTCCTGGCCCTCCCTTGCTTTCTCTGTCTCCTCTCGTGTCTCTGAGTCTCCAGAGGGCAGTTCCCAAAAGTTTCTCTCCTCCCTCAAGAAGATGGAGGCTGGACAAGGATGGGAGTTCTTCCCAAGTCACGTGGAGGCACGAGCAATTTCCCGCAGACGGCCTGCCTCTGGGGACATCTGACAGATTTCCATAAATCCCCTTCTTTTCATCCCTTTGGGGGAAGACAGGAATTCCCATCTATTTTCTCTCCCTCTGCCCCAGACCCTGCTCACAAACATCTCAGAAGGAACACTTGAGCTGGTGTCCTTCGAGTCCTCAAGAAGGCTTCTGTCCAGGGAGATCAGCTCGGTGCTTTGTGCCCACCTAGAGGGGTGGGACAGGGAGGGTGGGAGGGAGGGAGACGCAAGAGGGAAGAGATATGGGGATATATGTATAACTGATTCACTTTGTTATACAGCAGAAACTGTTATACAGTTTAAAGCAGTTATACTCCAATAATGTTAAAAAAAAAAAAAAGACTTCTGTCCTCCGATCCCATTTTATTTCTCTCTTTGCTCCTCTGTTGAGATCCCAAGCAGGATGGGCTTATCACGGAAAAGAGCTGAGGAAAGGGCAGCACCACCGGGAAGAGGACTCAACATATGCAAGTGAACTTTGTCTCCGTTACTCCCCCTCAGGAGACCGTGTCCATTTTGAGCACTGGGATACAGGAGAGGACCCTGTGCTTCCTCTTCCCTGCTACCAAATGACTCACGAACAGCAGTACAGACAGGCCTCTGGCTCCGAGCAGACAGAGAAAAGGCAAGTCATGTTACCCAGAGGAGGCAGCAGGGGTGTGCAGACCCGGCCCGCTGTCGTCTCCGGAAAGGCCTGTCAAGAGCTCTTCTCCAAGCCCCAGGGAGCTCATGTGTTTTCACACCCATCAGTGGGTCCTGGGCTTCAGGGTGCCGGGGGTTAGGCTGGAGGAAGGAGCTCAGAAGAGACTATGTTCTTCCAAAGAGTGGGTGCTCTGGGAAGAAAACATGTTCCCACTGGCAGGAGGATGAAAACAATCTTCATTCCCGTCTTAGTCAATACCGACTCTCACTCCTCATGGCAGCATTGTCAGGAAAGGAGAAGGTGGTACTTGGTCTTACGAGCCCCATGGTGTTGGGAGATGGCGTGGTGGGCTGGGGTGTTTAATGAGTCAGAGGTCTGCAGCAGTGCACTGGGGGTAGAGATGAGAGAGCATTTCTTCCTGACGTTTAGGAAGTCGGATGGGTGCTCAGTTAGGTCCACCGGCCACAGGCTGGGAATCAGGCCTTGGGTGAATACCAGGCCTTGCTTCCCAGTTGTTGCTGCCACCTAGGCTGTTCTTAAATAATAACTCATTTCATTCATTGACTGAGATGGGCTGAATATTCTGAAACCTGCTGTCATTCATTTTACCGTCTTCCCTTTGGTTGGGCAGAGTCACTTTTGAAAGCAAGCCATCCAACCACCTTGCCCACTATCTTGTCCAGAACGTCTGCAGTCAGACTGCCCTGACCCCAGAAGCCGAGCACAGAGCACGTGGAACATTACCTGCTCCCCTTACACTTTGCCCATTGAAAATGATAGCTCGCCCTGCGAAGTGGGCCTCACAGATGGTCTCTCGGGGCTTGACACAGCTCCAGTTCAGTTGCCCCAGCGGAGGGGGAGGGCCTCTCTGTACACCTCAGCAGCTGTCCCCTCCCCCAGTCTAGCTTCCTCGTCCTCACGTGGTGAGGGCAATAACCAGAACCGGTTTTTAAACGAACCTGCAGATATGATGTTACTGTTTTATTTGTCCCAACTAGTACTGTGCCTAGTCTTCCTGTAACTCCTACTGTTTTTTTTTTTTTTTTTTTTTTTTTTTGCGGTACGCGGGCCTCTCACTGTTGTGGCCTCTCCCGTTGCGGGGCACAGGCTCCGGACGCGCAGGCTCAGCAGCCATGGCTCACGGGCCTAGCCGCTCCACGGCATGTGGGATCTTCCCGGACCGGGGCACGAACCCGCGTCCCCTGCATCGGCAGGCAGACTCTCAACCACTGCGCCACCAGGGAAGCCCACTCCTACTGTTTTAAACAATATTTATTTCAAAAATAAGAACACGCATCCTTCAGGTACATTTCTAACTCCTCCAAGTGCTTTGCGTTTTCTCTCTGGCATCATCAGTGCTTAAAACACTCCCCGATTTAGTGTCTTTTGAGAATGTAGTTAACGTGCTGTTTACCTTCCTCTTTCCAGATCAATCAGGAATGTTTTGAATACAGCTAAGATCTTCCTTGGGTTCCACCTAAAACTTTCTCCTATCAGTGACACAGCAATGTCCTGGTTAACATCTACTTGTGACAACTGCATTCAGTCAGCTGAGAAATGACTGAGCTCAGATGCACAACACCCTGAAATCTTCCTTCAGCAACATGGATGACACACACAACGTTTAACACTTAAGGTGGGATCCCCCGTAATGATGTATATGTAATATTTTGGTGTGAGGTGTCATGACATCTATAATTTAAAGTATTCCAGTAAAAAAAAAGATGAAGCAAATATGGCAAAACGATAACAACTGTTGAATTTAAGTGATGGGTCTATGGGTTCTCATTATACTTATGGCTCTACTTTTCTGTATGTTTGAAAACTGTCATAATAGAAATTATTCCCAGATGGTCTAATTCCAGGAAGTATATGTAACTGGGGGTGGGAGCTCCAGGAGGCTGATGGGGTGGATGGGAGTGGGAATTGCTGAGTCCTCGTAAGTTTATGATCATTACCTTAATGCCTGGTGGTAGCACAGTGTGATGACAGCAAACCCCACACAGCAATTCAAAGACATCCTCTATCATTAACACCTTCCATGCACGGATGGTTCTCTAAGTTAAAAGCCAACCAACCAACCAAAAGTTCTCAATCTTTTCACCTCAAGGATGTTGGGGAGAGAGGAAATATCCACCAGGAAAATGTATCTTTTCTTGAAGATCATGCCATTTTCTGGTAACCACTTGGTACCAGTTTTTGTTTTTGTTTTTTTTTTAAAGAAAAGGACAAGAAAAATAAAGTTCATTAATTACTTTGAAAGTACTGTTGTTTAGTCCCTCCACAGCAGACTTTCTGGAATCTTTCTCTGGATTTCCACTTATATTGTGACATTTATAAATTCTTTTTTTTGGTATTATCTAACATAAAAAGAAATTACCATTTTTATTGCCCCTCACTTGTAATTCTTGCGAAGATTCCATTTTAAAAATAATTTTTTTTGGAAGGGAAAAAGTTTTTTTGCATTATTCTAGAAGCAGTCTTTTTACTCCAAATTATGATTCACTCAACACATTTTTAAAAGGACACTTCAAGTCTCCATCCCACCTTTAGATATGAGGTACTAAATTCTGACGTTTGACTGCCCGACCTCACTTCACTGGACCTTTGATGTGGTCTCTGTGTGTCCTTTAATACGATCTTTAATATTCTGTGAATACTCTGATCTGGCTGAACACCAAGGTGTTCACGTTGGTGCTCTGTTCTCTGATCGGTGTCTTAGGAGGCGGCCCCACTGTGCCTGGGAGAGAGGGCCTAAGAAGGGAGGTGGGCAAGGCGTATATGGACTTGCTGCCGCCCAGACCTGCTCTGGCCACTGTGCCACTGCGCCCAAGCTAATGCCGTTTCCCACTCCAGCTCTGTGGAAGGGGGAGGGGAGGGACTTGGATTTTGTTTTGAGAAGGAAGTAATCATGCACAGGGGTGGGGTGGGGGTGGGTGGGTGTAGTAAATCCCTGTCACTGTGCTTGAAGCTCAGTGGCCTCAGCCAGGGTACTGCTGGTACGAACGTGGGCTCTGAAAGGCAGATCCTGACAGATCTGAATCCCAGATCTGCCCCATGAGATTTGCTCCGTTTCCTCACTTGTCCAATGGGGACCCGTATAACTCTGACTTCATAAGGTTCTGGTGAAGTTTAAAAGTGGTCATAAAAGCAATAGGCTTTGGACTGGACAATAAATGATAGCTGTTATTTAATAACCATTTCATCAATGCCTGGACATTTCCATTTTACCATGAACTCAACGTTAAGCGTTTTTAAGAAAAAAGGATTTCTCAGTCCTTTCTTCCGTTTTTGGACTGAGTGTTCAGGCTCATCTCCCTTGCCCAAATAAACCTGCTAGAAAACCCAGTTCTCGATCTCTTTTCATCTCATGAGTCTGTATCTTATTATGCTGATCTCTTACTGTGTTGTAATTCCACTTCTGTGCTGTCTTTTTTTGTTTTGTCAGTTCTGACCTGACCTCTCAGAAGTAGACTGCAAATATTTCTGTCTTTTTGTCCAAGCTGAATTTCATATTTTCTGAACCATGAAGCTGCCCTCCATGTGACCTAGAAAGCCCTTTGATGATCCATATTTAGCTGTATCCATCACTCAACAGATGTCTGAGTAGTTAAAGGCCCTCATGAGCTCCCTCTACATCCTGTGGTTTCAAGTTTCTGAGTTGTTAGTTAAAAAGCTTTAATCCCTTCTACCCGCTTTCCCCTACCCATTCCAGGGTAGAAGGACAGATACCCATTTTAGCTATTCATTCATTCAACAAGTATTTACTCATTACCTGCTACATGCTTGATACTGGGTTAGATGTTATCCTCTTTGCTTCCAAATTGCATTTTCTAATTTGACCCATTTAGACGAGTACTCCAAGTTTTTTGATTATTCCTCTAGAATCTTCATTGAGCATCCAATTAAATGGTCTCTTCTACCTGTAGTGTTTCCTGACCGCTGGGAGACTTGGAGGCTTAACCGCAAACCCTGGTGCCTTGCTATAATGCACCTGCCATTGCGTCTACAGATTCCAAGATGACATAGGTTCAGCTTGGGATCCATCTCAGGGAGTTTAGTTAGCAGGTAAGGCTGCAGGGCTCTGCTGGTTGGCTTCCACCATGAACGTGAAGAATGAAGTGGTAGCAAGGGTGAAATGCCCTGCAAGTTAAGCAGCTAGTTTCCAAAAACCCCATGGTTTTCTGTGTCCCTGGTTTCCCACAGAGATGCTCAGGAGGAAGGATGCCTCTCTGCTTTTTGAGCTCTCTGGATCTTGCCATTAGATAGCATCTCTTGGCATCTGAAAGGCAGCCTGCCATTCTGTTCTCCCGTGGAACACAGATGGCCCAGCCCACGTCTATCACTAATGAGGATCACATGCAGAGCCTTCTTGCTGGAGGCTCCCTTCCACAACCCTAGCTCTCCTTCCCCGTGCAGGCCAGTCACTGCTGACCATGGCATTTAGGTCTGAGAAGCCTGCTTGCTGCTCTCCCACTCACAGAGTTGAATAGAAAAATCTATTAGGCGGGCCTTGGGAAACTATTCTCATTCAGCTAGAATTTGAAACATTGAGGATTAAGGGATGGCTGCCAGTTTGATTGCAAGGGTGAAGTTTTGGGTTCTAGCTGCCCATGGAGGCTGTTGAGTTTCCATATGAGCAAGCACTGGAAGTTCTTCAGTAGGAACATGAGTAGTACCTGTTGTCATTCTGAGCTTGTTAGTCCCATCCCCAATACAGAGGTTGACCAGGTAGGACATCAATTTTTCACTGCTGTGTAATCTCACCCAGGATGATGGTAGGGTTGGAAATAGTGAGATAAGAAGGTTAAAGGCATTAGAATATAGTGGAAAAAGCATAAATGTTGATGTAAGACAGACCCATGTCAAGTCTTTGCTCTACTAGTTGCTATGTGTTTGACCTTGGACAAGGTACTTCACCTTTCTATACACTAACTCCTTTTTCTGTGAAATAAGCAAAATGCCCAGATCATGAGGATTAAATGGGATAGCACATGAAAAGGCCTTGACACAGTGCCCTGTACTCAGCAAGCCATAAATGAGAATTCCCTTTCCTATTTTCTTTCTATAGTAGAAATTTAAAATACGTACTTGAGTATGGTGGAACGTTAAGGTGAGCTAAAAATGACGGCCCCATGTGAAATCCTACACAATTCTGTTCACCTGTTTTATGCAAAACTTGACTGGTATTTGAGATGTAGGATAGTTTCTTTTTCCTTGCTATTTATTGCAAGTCGGATGCAGGTCTGGTACTCGTGATTAGGAGAACAGTTCCAAACTGCTAATATGAACACCAACAGAAATGCAAAATCTCTTTTGGGCTTAACACTGTAACTCATTCCTTTAACTTTCAGAGCCGCCAAGGAAAGGTCAACTCCACCACTAGCTGCCCTTGAGGGCGCCAATGATTCTGGTCAATCCCGCCATGTACAAGTGTGGTCTAACTGGTCAGTACCAGTTAGACCAGAAAGTACTTTTCTAGAACAAGGAGAAAAGTACTTTAGAAAACGACTTTATGAATATTATTTTCTGATCCAGAAATCTCTCTGCGAGTCATCTTTCACTCTTCCAGAAAACAATGGACACTGAGGTTTGCTGCTCAAAAGGAAGTACTAGACCTATTGATTTAACACTGATGCCTACTAAAATAGTTCCAACAGCGTTTAAACAAGGTAGATCGATCACCGCTTGTTCCTCCTCAACTAGGTCAAGGCTCTTCCTATAAGAGCAGGTGGCTGTTCACTCCCTCACAAGTGAGCTCTGTCCATATTCGGCCAGCTAGCTCCAAGAGTGGTTATTAAACTGAATAAACACCAATCCTTTCCACAACTGTGTTCTTTAGACCTGGTTCTGTCCTCTAGAGCTGCACAGATGAAATCTGGCCCCTGGCAGCTATCCTGTTTTCCCCTTAATTTTTCCCCAAACCCTTCTCCACTCAGGAAGCAAAGAGGCCAGATCCTTGATTCTTGCTTGAAGACACGTAGGGGGGAACCATAAAAGTAGTTAAACAATCACAGAAGAAACTAGAAAGAGTGTCTTAAGAAGAGAAGTTCCTTGAACTAGAAAAGTACTTTATGGAATATTATTGCAGAGGATGGTTACTTCAATGTTCCCATCTCCACGGAGAACAAAAAGAAGAAATGGTGGGCTTAAGGCAATGTTTCTAATCTATGGACGTCAACAGACAAATCAAAGCCCACCATTTCTTCTAGAAGGGGATCTAGTACTTGACCACAGAACTCTTTTGTTCATGGAGCATTTTATGGATACTGGTATTGTGTGAAACACATTTTAGGAAATTATGGTTTCAGATATGCTGCAGAAACTTAAACTAGACTTTTGAAATAACTTCCTGATTGATTATGGTCAGATCCTGGGACTGGTGGCCAAGGAACACTGAAGTTTCCTTCCTTGGAGGGTTGGTAGACTTCCTCTCTCCCCTTCCCTCTCCCTTTAATATTAGCATTAGACATCCATCTGCCTGGGAGCCTTGGGGTGTAGGTCGGTGACACAGGGAATCTGGGAGTCTAGATCCTCCCCATCCCCAGAATCTATTTTTATGGATCTCAATCATGATAGTGTTCCACGGAAGGTACAGCCTAGCTAGGACTGAGGGTTTTGGCTAAGAGGAGAGGGGGCTAGAGATGGGAAAAGTTGATGCAATTATTTTTGGCAGGAGTTGGAACCAAAGCAGCAGGAGAGAGTAAGTTTTAAGACTCTCTGGCAAAGTAACTTCCTAATCTGTCACTGGGTATGTGTAAAAAAGTGATTAGTGGGTCTCTATATTTATCATGATTACTCACAAATATGTAATTTACATAATATATACAGCACATTAAGTACTATGTCACCTTATATAATGTCCATATGTATAATGTATATGCATGTTATGTAACGCCAGTCTGGAGGTTCTTCCAGATTCTGCCAAGTATTTCCTAATTTATTTGGCAATTTTAACATATCTTTTCCATCTGTGGAAAGAGCTCTCTTGAGAGGAGCTGGTCTCTGACCTGAAATATAATCATTCTACTAAGTCTGTCTCCATTCTCAACTCACTGGAGGAAACCTACAAAGACCAAGTCATAATGAGATGCAACGCCTAGCCCATTAGTCCAGGGACAACATAATGTATTGAAGACTTCCTGTTTCATTCTTTTTACTGCTAGAGGGGTAGAACTGTGGGGGCAGGTGAGAACATGTCTGGGGCACGGCCAGAATCAGAATGCGATGAGGAATGAGGGAGGATTCTCCCCTGCCTGCCTAACTTTGAGAAGTCACTAAATTATAGTAAGCCTTGCTTTCCTCATTATTTAGATGGGGCTAATAATATCCTCTCTGTCAACCTCAGGGGTTGCTGTGAGGAGCACTATGATGAGGTACTCCACAGTGAGAAACCACAGTCCCAGTAGTTAAGGGATGAGTTGCAAAGTCAGATTAAACACCACCACCAGACTTACTGAGGTTACAAAATTGAAAGTACAATTCCACCGATGTTTGCTATACTTTGTGGCTTTAAGGAGGACATGGGCCATGTCTCTCAAGCAACATTGCCAGTCCTGTGCACCACAGTGGGCAGGCAGGGGCCAGTCTCTGACTTGTGAGTCTCTAAGAATCACTTTCACCTGTTGACAGTGCCATGTCTCAACAGCTTCAATCTTGGGGGGCTGAGGCTGAAACACATTCAAGAATTTCTGCAAATGTCTTAGAATCAGCGACCCCCAATTGAACCTGCCTTCATTTCAGAATCAAGTGGCTTCAAAGATAGTACCTGTTGTCATTCTGAGCTTGTTAGTCCCATCCCCAAGGAGCCCATCATTCAGGACATTCTTCAGGTGGCCTGCTTTCCCCTTGCCCAGCGGTCTGCACTGTTAGGTTGAACAGGATGGTTCTAGATCTCTGTCTTAGACGGTCCTAGATGACTGCTTCTTTCAGAGTTAGGATCAGTTTGTACACACAATCCTAATTTTCCCTTCCTTGCGCAAAGTTCCTGACCCAGTGTTAGGAGATCAGAGGGAGCTCAGTGGAGTGACGTCGAGTGGGTCCAGGTTTCCTGTTCGGAAATCTCAGAGGGGATGGAGGCTGAAGGAGCAAAGGTGCTGAGGTGAATGTTTCTTTTTACCAACAAAGCTCTCCACAGACTTGCCCTCGGGGAGGGCGGTGATGCTGTTGCCAGCTGAATGAAGCCCACTGAACTCTGCTGAGGCCCCTCTGGGCACTGGCTGGCAGCTCCCTGCTGAGGTGCCTCTGTCCTCCTTGTGCCTCTCCACTGAGGTCATCCGGGCAGCCAGAGGGGTTTCTAGATTAAGAGACTATGGTGACCATGATGAGATGACATGTGGAGAGTTTAATTTGAAGATCTGTCCACTGCCTTCAACCCTGGACCAGCTTCTCACCAGGTCAGGCCAGAGAGAGTCTCTGGGAAGTATTGGGAGGCCTCATTCTCTCATGTGGGCTTGTCCCGTCCACACATGTGCCACACGTTCATTCCTCTCTGGCAACCTGGATCCAAATGGAATCGCTTCTCAGTGACCAGAAATGACCCTTTTCCAAGATGTGTAGGTTCTTTTCCCTGTTACATATCTTCTTAGTGGTACCTAGTCCCAAACCACATTAGCCAAGATACCATGGACAAGTCTCTTAACTTTTCCGAGACTCAGTTTCCTTATCTGACAAATGGGAGAGTAAATCCTGCCCAGCATAGCTTTCATGTTGTTTTGAGGATCCAGAATGGAAATTCTCAGTCTCTTTATGATAAGGAGATACTTCAATTTCCCTTAAATCTCATGATCACCACAGGGCAATGTGCCTTGACAATGAAATGGCAGAAACGGGGAGTCAGAGCCTTCTTTTTCTTTCCCACTTTCTGTTCTTGTACTGCATATTTTTTTCAATCCAGAAAAATCCACCAGTAAATAAATATTTGTATATATAAATATATATATGCTACATATAAGTACACACACTTAAGACCTTCAGTAGGGCCTTCAGGTCGTGCTCGGGGAGTGGTCGTTGCAGAGGCAGGAGGGAACTGCCTGACGCCTTGTCTCCTGGTCTCCTCAGCAAAAGGCCCTTCCCTCCCATCTTCTTTGCCTTCAGGAATAGTCTGCCACCAGGGCTTGGAACTCAAACAGGAAACACGCTGTGGCTTGAAAAAGAAAGAAGCTGGGGGTGGTTTTTTTTTTTTTCTTCCCTTTTTACACAATATTATGACACCAATTTGAAAAATAAATCTCAGTTTCTCTGCTTTCCCTCCCAGGTGTTCACAGAACTAAGAAAATAAATACCACATCTAAGGTGTGCTATGTAGGCAGCTCTGGGGGCTCTTGGAGCCGGCTCTAAACAAACACACAGCCAGCAGAAGGCTTCAGGAAAATCACCACTGCCCACTGAGGGTGCGCAGAACCAAGAAGGGAAACGCAGCTTTCCACAGCCTTTCTGCCTCCTCAGCAAGTTCCGGGAGAAGCTGTCACTCGAAGGACAACCAAGAAACCAGCGTGCGTATGCTTAGTCCTGCCAAGGGCTGCGATCTGAGAGTTGGAGGTGTTTTTGTCTCCTCACAGAGGGACCTTTGTGAGCGTCCCCTGGAACGCAGGCTCTTTCCCTTGGCCACATCCGATCTCCCCTTAGACAGGAAACCTGCAGCCTGCTCCTTGAGAGCGGCGAGGAAACTTGCAGGGGTGGTGGAAAGAAAGGGGGGGTTTCTCCTTCAGTCTCAGAAAGTCCCGCTCAAGGT
The DNA here is from genome assembly GCF_949774975.1 of Lagenorhynchus albirostris. Lineage (NCBI taxonomy): Eukaryota > Metazoa > Chordata > Mammalia > Artiodactyla > Delphinidae > Lagenorhynchus > Lagenorhynchus albirostris. The sequence goes on from NC_083099.1 coordinate 64,580,490, forward strand.
CTTCTGGGAAAGTGGGAGTTGCTGCATGAGCCAGCTGAGCCCTGGAGGGCTCTAAGTCCATTCACAATGTCCTGCCGGCACTGGCTCTGTTGGAGTGTGTCCATAGTTGAAATAGAATGGCTGTCAGGGTGAAGCCTTCTTGCTGAAGGGTGGCTTGGCTTCCACTGGTTGGAGAAGAGAGTGTGTGTGTGTGTGTGTGTGTGTGTGTGCGCGCGCGCGCGCGCGCATGTGTGTGGTGTGTACGTGTGTATGTGTGTGCTTCAGTCTCTTGTCTTCTCTCTTGGTTGAACTCGCATTGGGCATAGTGTCTAGTCTTTTGAACGGCTCTTCCTCCTCAGAGAAAAGAAGCTGCTCTTCTGGGGGGGCCCCATCATCATAGGCGCTTGGTTCTTGTGAGTAATTTTAATCTAAAAGCAAAGAGGCAGAAATGAATTAGTGGCCGGCAAATCCCAGAAGCCTATGGGAGAGTGATCTGCAGAGAGAGGAAGGGAGGCCAGCTTCGGGCTGGAAGGAGCCCCATGCAGAAGGACGATTGTCCTTGAACAGCTTCAGAATTGGCAACTGGACCCTGACTGGGCCTGGCGTTTGGCACTGCTGGAAGCAAGGGGCAGAAACGCTGGGGAGAGACAGGTGTGAGCTTCCCACGTGGCGATCAGCTGAGCTGATCACCTGTCTCATGTCCTTGCTATTCATAGTCTCTCAGAATGTCACAGCCAGAGGAGACCTCAGGGACCATCTCATTCAATCCCTCTGCAGGATAGATAAAGGAATGGAGATCTCAGTGCTCTCTTGAGCCTTGGATTAGCCTAAGGTCGCACAGAGAAGGCCGGAACAGCTAGAGCCTAGTTCTTTGGATTCCCCGCCTCCACTGCTCCTGGCCATTCCTGCCTGGGCAGTGCAGAGATGTCAACCAGTAACTCCAAACTGACCTAGAGGCTTCAGTCTGACCTCCGACCCAAGCGCTACTCATGTGGAAAGTTTCCAAGGGAGTCTCTTAGGCGTTTCCTCTTTTCTTAGTCTTCTAGGGGAGACCCAAGTTTCTTTTAAAAGCTTTTATTTTTGTTTGAATTTTAGGTTTAATGAGTGCCTTCTGCAAACTTTAAGTCAATTGGAAGTGAAAGACACTGGTGAATTCTCATTTTTTTGTCTTTCTTCCCAACCTTACCCTCAGGGTATGGCTTCAAAATGCTTACTCCCTATTTGAATGTGGCCTGGTGACACTGATGCGCTGATAATCTGCATTGTCAGTCCAGCAACATTTATCAAGTAGGAAGATGACGTGGGAACAAGAGGCACTTAGGATTCAAAGACCTGGGTTTGGGTCCTAGGACTCCCCCTTCTTTGCTGTGAACCTTTGGACAAATCATTTAGCCTTCAGAGGCAGTGCTTGCGGAACCGTAAAATGAGGATAGTAGCATTTATTCTATTTTTTTTCACAGTTGTTGTGAAGATCAAATGACAATCTGTCAATGAAAGCCCAATGTAAACTGTAAAATGGAATGCACCAGTTAAATAACTTATCTTACACAGGAGGAGGAGAAAGATGCTTGTCAAAAGAAACACAATCTATGAGCCCGTTCTCTTGAGTTTTACCACCTATTGAAATGACAGTGTGACCCTAGAGAACGACAGAAGAACTCTTGAAGAGAGAGACCCATCAACAAGTTTAAATGTAGGATAAGCCAAGTGTTGTCAAAAAGAAGTTAGGTAAGGAATGAGAAGAACCTGAATGGAGCAATTGAGGAAGAATTTTAAGGTCTGAAAGGAAGGGAAGAAAATGTGTTGGTGAAAGAGAAAGGGAAGGCACTAGGTTGAGGGGCTACATACCAGCTGGTTGAGTGTGGACCAAAGGATGAGAAATGAGGTCAGGAATACAGGTGGGACAGTTGGTATAGGGTTTAAAGGGAAGGAGGCAGCAGAGACTGGGTTTAATATGAGGTAGTGGGGAACCATGATAACTTTTTAAGCTGGAGGATAACATGAAGAGAAGAGTTTGAAGGGAATTATTCAATAGCTGTTGTCAAGATGAGCTGGAGCTGGGAAGAGTCTGGCTAAGAGGGTTCTACTGCAAGCCAGGTTTAAATTTATAAGGCCCCAGGATATAGAAGGAAAAAGATGGGGCCAAAAGTCATTGTAGGGAATGAACATAACCTGGGGGAAGGAAGCTGAAAACGACTGTTAGGTTGGTTTCCATCAGCCTGAAAATCTAGGAAGGGAGAGAGTCCCTCTGTTTTGTGGTAGTCACCAGGGGAGCACACCGACGACACGTCAAGTACCGTTTTGTGTTATGTGCCTTATTATGGGCATTGTCTTTATCTCAGAATTCAGGGAAGTGAGGCACTTATCTGTGGTGTGCAATTTAGCCCCATCTGATGGTAGTGATTTGTGGCACATTTCCTGTGGTAAGCCTTGTCCCGCTCCGGAGCACAGGAGCCCCGAGGGGAAGAAGACATTCATCTTATTCACCTTGGTATCCCCTGAGCCAGCGCAGAGCCTGTACCTGCTATGGAAGTACTGACTGGTTAGCACAGCCAAGAAGAACGGGGGAATGTTCTGGCAGTGGAGCTGGCCGTGCTTGGGACAGAGAGTGGCAGCTGTGGCACCGCTTACATTTCCCGTTGATGGAGCCCATTATTTTAGACCGTGGAAGATCCTTGCTTCTCCTTTTTCTCCCGCTAGCTGACCAGTTTATTTGCTTGTTAGCACCTCCAGGGCAAAGGGGAGGAGGTGAAACTCAAATCCCTTTCATTTGGGTTTTCAGCAGTTTTGACAAAGGTCTTGATGGGGCAGGAGTTTGGAGATGCTGGGTAACGTGAGGTTTTGATGTGGTTTGTGGATTCTAGTTCTACAGATAACTGGGAGTTCACTGTATGTACATACACTGGGGGCAAGAAGTATGAGATCATGTCCTCAACTCGAGTCAAAGAAATGTCAGTATCTTACCCCCTCATTCCCAGATTAGGAGGAGCTAGTGGGCTAAATAGGTAAGATCCCATTTTAGGAGGTAGTTGGATGTGGTTAAATCTGCCTTTTCAACCCCTGATGGAAAGAGAGCATCCCACATTTCTGTAGTTAGAACCCAAACCTCTCTGGTCAGGCAATTAACTAAAGTCTGTATGACTGTCTTAAAAACCCTTCATCTCATTTATAACATCTGGCAAGCACTAGGGACAGCAGCCCCATGCCCTTAGTTTTCTGTTTTATTACAGAGAAAATTTGTTAACAGTTAAACACGTCACATTTTCCTTAGGAAGTCCTTGTTCATAGTGTAATAATAGTCACCCATTTTCCCCTTCCCTAGGTAAGTAACATTTAATTCTTTAACGGAATTGGAGATTTTTTGGTTTTGTTTTTGGAGCATACTTTGAGGTGAGAGGTTACTATACAGTTATCCTTTGGTATCCATAGGGAATTGGTTCCAGGACCCCTGGCGATACCAAAATCCACGGATGCTGGTTTTATACAAGTCTCTTGTGTAAGATGGTATAGTATTTGCATATAACCTATGCACATCCTGTATACTTTAATCATTTCTAGATTGCTTGTAATACCTAATGCAGCGTAAACGCTATGTAAATAGTTGTAAATATAATGTAAATGCTATGTAAATAGTTGCCAGCACACAGCAAATTCTAGTTTTGCTTTTTGGAACTTTCTGGAAGGTTTTTTCCTGAATATTTTCTATTCAAGGTTGGTTGAACCCAAGGATGCGAAGCCCGTGGATGTGGATGGCCGGCTATATGACGGCACTTTCCCAAACAGGCAATGTCTTGGATACCATATGTTAAACAGTCCATTACTTTCAAATTCGTTTATGATCTTTCTTCTCTCCTTCATTAGTTTTTATGTATACTAGGGTTTCTTAGGGCTCTCTTCTGTACTATTGATTTATCTATCCAATATTGCGTCAATTGCTGTGGCTTTATAACTATTTTAATATCTTGTGGGAAGTCCTTCTTCACAGCTCTTTTATAAAATGCCTTAGCTATTGCATTGTCTTGTCAAGTTTAAAAAACTGCATTAGAATTTTGTCTGGGGGTCCCTATTTAGAAACACAGGATGTTTCTAAATTCAAATCTTTTAAAAAATATTACTTAAGTCTTGAAGTTTTCTTCATCTATTTTTCACAATTCAGTTTGGTATTTTGTTTTTGTCTGTTGCCATTATAATACTTAAATTTTTTTCTGTTATATTCCTCTGATTGGTTATTGCTGGTATGTACAAAAGCTATTAACTTTTGTCTATCTTTCTGTACAGCTTCATTGAAATAATTTAACCTATGAGGTTTTCAGTTGTTTTATTAGCTTTCTATATACATAATTATATTATCTGCAAATAATGACAGTTTTGATTCTTTTCCAAACAGTTATATTTCTTTTCTGCTTCATGTGTTTTGCATTGGTTAGAACTTCCAAATAACATTAGCACACATGTCTTATCCATGATTTTAATGAGAATTCTGCTAGCGTGTTACGTAAAATATTACTCATTGGTTTAAGATAGATATTTTTCGGGACTTCCCTTGTGGTCTGGTGGTTAGGACTCCATGCTTCCACTGCAAGGGGCACGGTTCAATCCTCAGGGAGCTAAGATCCTGCATGCTGTGTAGCACGGCCAAAAGAAAAAGGAGTTTTTTTTCTTTTGAGGAAGTGCCTTTCTGGTCTGAGTTTTCATCTTTAAAAATCAGAAATGTTGAATGTAATTGAGTATTTTGGGGTCATCTATTCATATTATCATGTGATTTTTCTATCCAAACTTATATAAGAAGACATCCTTGCATTCCTTTGATATATTCTTCTTGAGTGAAAGATTCTTTTAATATATTGTTCAATTGTATCTGCCAATACTTTAATTTTTTTTTTTTGCTGTACGCGGGCCTCTCACTGCTGTGGCCTCTCCCGTTGCGGAGCACAGGCTCCGGACGCGCAGGCCCAGCGGCCATGGCTCACGGGCCCAGCTGCTCCACGGCATGTAGGATCCTCCCGGACTGGGGCATGAACCCGTGTCCCCTGCATCGGCAGGCGGACTCTCAACCACTGTGCCACCAGGGAAGCCCTGTCAATTTTTTATATATGTATTTTTCTCAGAATATACATCTATACTGAGTTTCACAGTATATATTTTGATTCTGTTATTAAACAACTAAAATTTTATGACCATTATATCTCAAAATTGAGAGTACTTTATATTAAATAAAAAGTGACATTCTTTATTCCACTTTATGCTTTTGGCATGTTGGAAGGTTAGTTTGCCCCAAACTATCACTTCTTACTTTTAATTTCCCTATGCTTGTTAAGGATAAGATAAAAAGATATATATATGTCTTTCTGTTTTAGATGTATCTCTTTATAAGAAGTATATCATTGGATTTTAATTTTTAACCCAATATGAGAGTCTTATACTTTTAATAGGGGACTTTAGCATATTTATATTTTTTTGTCATTATTGATATATTTAGTCTTAACCTCTTTTATCTTAATCAAAAAAATTTTAAATGTTTGCTTGTTATTCACTTTCTGTCTTGTGCTACACTGACAGGGTTCATTAACTTTAAATTCTCCCAGATTCAAAAGGTGTGCACCCTGTTTTTAGTGTCAGTAGTAATTATCTAGTTATTAAAATTTTCTTCAGATTTACATCCTGTAATTATTAAAGTGAAGAGAGACAATGAAAAATTTAACATTTTTACTATTCTTTCAACAATGTCTCCCACATGCTTTCAGCCTTGGTGAACGTAACTTTAGGTTTGGGATCCAAGTTATGAATGTTTACATTATATATCTTCTCTTTCAAAGAATGATTTTTGCCATTTGCATTCAATTGCATAACCATATTTAACAGTTTTTTTTTTTTTACTTTATTCTAATTTAACTGATTTTAATTTTTACCAAAAGTTCTTTTGTTGCTGTGCTGTCCCATCATTAAGCCTTCAATTTGGAATCACTTCATAGTATGTGCCTTCAGGAAAATAATTCAAAAAGGGTGCTTTTGTTTTAACTCTTTCAAGTTTAAGAATGATTTTCTGTTACCTTCTGCTGTGGACCAAATTGTGTTCCCACCTCCACACCCCAAAATTCATAGGTTGAAGCCCTAACCTCCAATGTGAGGGCATTTGGAAATATGGCCTTTAAGGAGGTAATTAAGGTTAAATGGAGTCATAAGGGTGGGGGCCTGAATCCAATAGGACCAGTGTCCATATAATAGGAAGAGACATCAGGAGTCTGTGAAAAGTGAAAAGGCCATGTGAGGACAAGGTGAGAAGGCCATTGTCTGCAAGTCAGGAAGAAAGGCCTCACCAGAAAGCAACCCTGCCGACACCTTCATCTTGGACTTCCAGCCTCCAGAACTATGAAAGACTATGTTGTTTAAGCCACTCAGTCTGTGGTATTTTGTTAGGGCAGCCTGAGCTGACTAACATACCTTCCACAGACTGAACACCATAAAAATCATTGGGTCACAGTTTTTTTTTCATCATGAGTTGTAATCTCTAAAAGGTGGCATGGAGAGAGAGTGGGGATAGGAGGAGTATCTGGCTATTTTAAAATCAGTGCTTGGATCTGGAGGAAAGCAGTCCAGTTTCCAGATACTACTGAGCTAGGTGGCCGAGGGTTTGCTTTCTTCCAGCTTTTTGTTTCTTTCTTTTAGGAGACAGGAGGAGCTTGGATAGATGTTTCTTTTTTTTTGTGGTACGCGGGCCTCTCACTGTTGTGGCCTCTCCCGTTGCAGAGCACAGGCTCCGGACACGCAGGCTCAGCAGCCACGGCTCACAGGCCTAGCCGCTCCGTGGCATGTGGGATCTTCCCGGACCGGGGCACGAACCCGTGTCCCCTGCATCGGCAGGCGGACTCTCAACCACTGCGCCACCAGGGAAGCCCATTGGATAGATGTTTCTTAATTCAGCTCCATCAAAATTATAAGTAGTACAAATTCCCTCCATCCTTCCCAACTCTAACAAGGTGGTAAGATATTAGGTTTTGCTGTAGTATGTTCTCATCCTTTTCTTAGACTTCATAGAAACCAAAAGATTGAGGTAAGATTTTGCAGAAAAACTCCTACTTTTTATAACCTTTATAAAAGATGACATTTCTAAAGTCTCTGTCTCTAGGGACTAGTTTTACAATTTGTAGAAGTTATATGGAACAAAGAATTACAGAAATAAACCTACAATTCAGACCTAGTAACTGTCTTATGAAAACCTTTTTTCTAGAAGACAACTTGATGTTCTGAAGGGCTCCAAATAGCAGGTTATCGAGGTATCTGAATACTCCACTAGAGTGAGGAAGCTCAGAAACACAACTTCTTGAGATTTGCACCCTCACGATAGCATTGAGGATGTTACTAATGTAGTATCCCAGTGAACACCCTGGGCCCTGAAAACCAGGACAGTGGTTTCTCTTTGCCATGGAGTTTCTAGCTGGGTTTCTGAGAACAACCTGCTAACAAAGGTATGGTAAATCAGGGATTGGGGTTGTTCCCTTGATTTTTGTTTGTTCAATCCTTTATCCATTGCTAAACAAATATTAATATTATTGTGCAACTATTACAAACAAACCAGGCACAGTGCTAGGTGCTGGGAAATATGGGTCACAGAAATGCCGTAAACAAAATAGATAACCTGTGTGGTTACCCTTTCAGGGGAGTTTTCAGGTGGGTCCTCGGGGCTGCGGGTGCACCTGGGGTGCAGCGTGTCTATGCACTGTGGGAATTCTCCCCCAGGAGCCCCGGTGGTCACAGCAACTAGCTGGAAGTTTGGCGTAAGTGTGCACATTTGGCTGCCATATAAAGAAGCACCTTCTAGTGATTAGGCTTGTTCATCAGTGGAGCAGTCTTCCTTTTGGGGTGGTAAGTTCCTTGCCACTGAGTGATTCAAGCTGAGGCTCTCAAGGACACTGTAGACGAAGCCTCAGAATTCACCACCTAGAACCATAAGCTCTTTGAAGACAGGTCTATGTCTCCTTTGGTTTTGGAACTGGTGTCTCCCAGCGTCTGACACATAGCACATATTCAATAAAAGCCTGGCAGGTAAATGAATGGATGGATGAATAAAGTGGAAGAGAAGCTGCACTAGATGATCTCCCAAAGCTCCTGTAACTCAGAGATTCAGAGTTTCATATTAAGTCAGTGCCCCAAAGGGGCCCAAAATAAAGCTTCTCACCCTCATCTCAAAGATTGGCAAAACTTACCGTGCAAGGTGGCTGCATCCAGGGCTCTCCGTCCACTTGCATTGGCAGCAGCTTGTTTGTCCTGGAGCCCCGAGAACAGAGAGCACAGTGAGCTTCTTGGAGTCTGAGGATGAGGGTTGCCCCCACCAGGGAAATAGAAGTGGGAAGACCTGACCTGCCCACCTAGGAGTGGTTCTGAAGACTCTCCTGGGGGGGTGGGGCTTGCTGAAAACAGATTTCTGAGCCCACGTCAGGGGTCCCGACTTGACAGGGGTGGGCCAGGCCCAGAGGTCTGTGTTTTAATAAGCACTATGGATGATTCTGTTGCTTTGACCCCCAGACTCTACTTTGAGAAACATGGCCCTGGGTGAGCAGTGAAGTCCAGAGGAGTCTGGGAAACAGCGGCCAACAAGTATGGCAGCACCACAGCTGAGTGGACCCTTAGTCAAACGATCAGCCAGAGGGCCTGTCCATGGTGCCAAAACGCCACTATGAAATGGAAAAGGTTATGAAATGGGAAAGGTTATGAAATGGGGAAAGGCCTGGTTTCAATGTTGAGTGAGCAGTTGCATCATGTTAGTGAGGTAACGTCTCCCACTTAAACGAGGTACAGCTCAGGTCTGAGTGTGTCTTGCCTTGCCCCCCGTCCTAAAGCATCCCCCCTTTTATCTCCTGAACAACAGCAGATGCTGCGGTTGCATGGACTGTGGACCTGGCTTAGCTGGGAAAGGGGGTCATTGGGAATGTGATCCCCATGGGTAGGCGGAGGAGAGAGGAGAAAGTGTTGCTTTCTTGCTTGGGTCAAGGCTTCTTTGGCATATGGATTATTAAAGGAGAGAGATGAAGGAGAAAAGGCAGGTCCTTTCGGAGGCCTCTGGTCTGGGCGAGCAGGGAACAGTTGCCACCCACTGGCCAGAAAGCCCTCACCTGGGTTTGGCATCTGCCCTGCTTCTGAAATTATAAAATGAGGGAGGCAGGCTGCGTTTCTTTTTTTTTTTTTCAGGCTGTGTTTTGATGCAGATGATTCTCCGACTGACTCTGAGGATATTTAATAATAAGAACCAATAAACCTAATAATAAAACAAATAAGAGGAGAGAGTGGCATTTTGGTTTTGGGGAGTGAGGAGAGTATCTGGGGAATGCCCAGGAGGCTAGGGCTTCTGACTCACCCCCTCTATTTCTATCTGGAAACAGAAATATCCTATCTCTTATACATGTTTTTTAAAAATTCTTCAGAGACCAAATTCTCTGGTCTACATATGTTATGGCTTAGATGTGCTAATGGACTGGACCTACTCAGTGTTAGAGTCACGGGGAAAGGACAGAGAAGGAACTACAGAGGTTAACCTGGAAAACAGGGGCCCCAGCACAACAGCCCAACGAAGAAGAGAAGCAAAGATTTGGGGAATAATTGAAAAGACAGAGGAGACACAGAGAGGGAATGAAGAAAGGGGGTTAGTGGGCTAGATCAGGGAACCAGCTCTGAGGACCTTTCTGAAGGATGCAGGGTGGCACCAAGAACAGCGTTTCTCTGAATGTGCTCTGAGGACCTTCACCCAAGAGGTTAAGGGATAAAAGGGTTCTGTGTTTAAATAACTTTGGGAAACCTGCATGTGGTGGTCCCCTCCAGGAGATCCCCAAGACACACGAATAGATTTGATCTATAGAAATTAAATGGGAAATGGAAGGGAATGAGGACTCCTGACATAATCAGGTGGACGAAAATCTGTGACGAGTTGCATTTATTAAACAGAAGCAGCCCAAATCAGAAGATCCCCTCCATCAGACCCCATCTATTCAGGAACCTGCAGTGGCTGACCTGTGTGATCCACACTCTAGAGAACTGTCATCCTCTTAGTCAGTTATGACGGGTTTGCTGAGGGTGATGGTTTAACTCTACAAAGGTATATGGGATTGCTAACTCTAATAAAAGTATTTCTAAGACCATTATCCAAGAAAGAGCAGAGTGGAGCACAGAGCCTGGTTTTTGTCAAAGTGTGCCCTCTGGCATGCATTGAACAGTTCAATTTGTAAAGATAAAGAAGGCAAGGAGTTGGATCTCTGGTTCTCTGGACCTCATAGTATGACAATCCTATTTAGAGAATCTCACCAATTCATTCTAAGAGAACAGCAAACTGGTTGTGGTGGGACCCTTTAGTTGATGTCCTGGATGTTTGCGTTATACCTGGTTGGGGAAGTGGTCTCCAAAGACATTCTTCATAAATGTTATCAAGCTTCTGCTCCACCCCACTCTCTCTGCACTGAAATCTAAAGATGGCTTCCTAGTTGTTATCTGTAAGAATATTCAGGGAGGTGGGGAGACTGGGGGGCTGCTGGGTGATGAGGAGCATACCTGATGGAGACAGAGGAGCACTGGGCCAGCCTCCTGCCTGCACTCTTCAGGCCAGTGTAGATCTGCCCCATTTCCATGGCTCCCTCTAGCCCCACCACTTCAAGAAGCTGGTCACTGAGGTCTGTAGAGTGAGACAAGCAAAAGCAGTGCACACACATCTCTCTGTTTCCCAGTCTGGTTTGGGCCAGAAGGTCTGGTCCCTAGATGGCCAACCCAGAACTCTCAATATCCCTTCATCTCCTACCAAACAGCATTTTCATCCTCATTCTAAATAGGGAATTTCCCCAGAAGTCAACAAATATACTTTTCATAAACAGAAACCCAGTTCTAGTAAAAAAAAAAGGTTTTGATTCAGAAGGTTAACGTGCATCCAATGAATAGGCTGACATATCCAGAAGCCTCTTCAAATGGAGCGTAACATAAAGGATGAACCAGCTATTTCTGAAATACAATCCCCCAGTGCAGCTAAAGACACATTGGCTTGGGATTAGGATAGGAAGGAATGCTGATGAAGGTCATTATCCAGAGCTGGATCAGGTTTCTCTTCCCTGAATGTCTGAATAACATTTTGGCCCTACTGACGATGACTGATGCTTAATTAACTTCAAATTTGGCCTGCGGTAAGCCAGTGGTGAGCCAACCTCCTTGGACATCCTTGGGGAAGTCAGTGACCTCTTTCAGGACACCAGGTGCCTCATCTGAGCCAAGGAAAAGAATATTTCACCTACACCAGATTATACTGGGTCCACAGTACAAAAAGAGGGATAGAAAATACGAGTCTCAGGCTCAGAGTCGCACAGGATCGATGGCTCCCCACAGTGGCAGTCGCTTCTGATTCAGCACCTAGAAGAGGTCCTTTTTTTCAAAGTTCCTGGGGCTTGGATTGTGCCTGTCCAATTTCTGGGGAAAGCAACGGCAGCGTTAAGGTTTGATGGTGGGCCCAAAGACTCATTTTGACAACACAGAAGCAAATTTATTTAAAACAGAAGCAAATAAAAAGGCAGCTTCTTTAAAAGCTTCCATTCCTTCTTTGCCTACTAAGGCAGGGGAAATTCTCTCACAGGTTGTGGCTAATCACTAACATCCTATTAATATTCATGAACTAGAAAATTGTTCTAGAAAATTGTTAATGTCTCTGCTTATTTGACAGATGGCTTCGGTCTTCTAAGGTGCCTCCTGATAAAGTACGATAGTGTTTATTAAGATTGGCAAGGAGATATTTGGGTTTGTCTTTACTTTTTTTTCACATACACACACTGTATTTTATTTTTACAAGAGATAAATAAACTGACACCAAGCATTGTGTCTTTACTTTTTTGTTAGACTGTTGTTTAAAAAACAGTCTCTTGACAGGTATACTTCTTTTTTTTTTAACACCTTTATTGGAGTAGAATTGCTTTACAATGGTGTGTTAGTTTCTGCTGTATAACAAAGTGAATCAGCTGTACATAAACATAGATTCCCACATCTCCTCCCTCTTGACGGATATACTTCTAATGAAGACAGTTAAACTACTGGGCTGACCACAAATGTGTAAACGTCGCGGAAGTCTAACCTAACGATCACTAATGGACATCAGCTGCCAGCAGATACAAACACTGCATTAGTCTCTCTACACCCAAGGTTTTCCCCTCCACACCCATCGACACTCCCATTCTCCTATCTCTGGTACTCCTGTTTTCATAACTGTGAAAAGATACTGTCTCCTTAAACCCTCCATCTCATTTGGATTTGGAACAAGAAGCCATGAATAGGCAAAGTTTGTTTAGGAGAACGCTCCAGGCTCTCTTAAGGAGCTTAGATCCAGTAAACAACAAATGTCTAAACCTCTAGTCACTTAATTAGTTCCCTTCTTACTAAAGTGTGTTGAATAACCATTGGATAGTTTTAGCTTAATGTGTCATTTTACAGTGTCTGTGAAATCAGTATGGGTTGTGAATGAGAGAGAGAAGAAGAAGGAGGAAGAGAAGGAGGAGAAAAATGAGGAGGAGGGAGGAGGGAGGAGGGAGGGGAGGGAAAGGGAGGGAGGAGGGAGGGGAGGGAAAGGGAGGGAGGAGAGAGGGGAGGGAAAGGGAGGGAGGAGGGAGGGGAGGGAAAGGGAGGGAGGAGGGAGGGGAGGAGGGAGGGAGCAAAAGGGAGGGAGGAAAGACGTGTAGGGTGTGTTTAGGGGTGAGGAGAGTGGGGGAGTCATACTGGGGTAGGAGAAAGTAGGAGAAAAGAGAGGTCGAACTTTTTAGAAGTTTCTCTGTTGGCAGAGAGACAGATGTCTTGTAAAATGTTGCTCTCTGTACCAGTCTTTGGTATCTGACAGTGCTGTGATAGTTCAGTGTTTTCCCTCCTTGAAACATTCCCTGGTAACAAAATGTTCTAAGAAGCAGGGGCCTTAATAGACTCAAGTGTTTCAGCTTTTACAATGTCTTGGTCTTTTAACAAATTTTCCTGTTGAATGGCTTTAACAGCGAAAAGTTGTTATCACTTCCCACACATTACCTTGCAGCTATTACTTCCCACACATTACCTTGCTTCCTGGCTCTAGAAGAGACATAATGCAGGCTGATCTCATCAGTATGGGGGGTGGGTAGAGGCAGGGGTTTACACAAATGTGGGACTTGGGCGATAAGTGCAGAAGTGCAAGGGGGAGGGGCCAGGATCTTCTATGTCTCACCGTTCGGCCTTTGAATTTGTACTCTGAATCTTCCCCGGTGTGAAGAGGCTAGGATGGCTCCTGCTTACCACTGAAGGAAGCCTTGCTGGCTGTTCTGTTTCTCTACCATTGCCTAACTGATCTTTCAACTTCCTAAAATGCCTACCAGGAAGTTCTGCAGTAAAGAAATATATTCAACTTTGTTTCCCAAACTTGTTGGACCATGAGACTCTTCTTTTGTGTGATACCTAGAAAACAGTTTTATAGGTAACCCTGGCAGTTTTCTTTGGAACACATTTTGGGAAATTCTGGCATCACTCAATCCCCTGTACTTCCTCTAGCACACAGATCCTTATGCAGAAACTAAATCTGGAGTTAAAATGAAACAGAACAGAGCACAGGTTGATGTGCAGGCATGCAGAACGTTTAACGTTCAGAACTTAGAATCCAGCATCAGGACACCTGATATACCACGTGTCTGCTTTACCTTAGGTACCAATGACTCAGAGTGTGGTTTGGCAATTCATATCATCTCCATATTGTCTCTACATTCTTCAATTTGTTTCTGTTTAAGATGGAATGTCCATGTATCTTAGCAAAACAGGAACTCATTAATCCACTCACTCAATCATTCAACAGTTGCTGATGGCAACCAAGTGCCAGGCAGTGTGTTAAGAAGTGGGAATGCAAAATGTTCAACTCTTGAAGGACTCTTGGCCAAGAGGGAGGAAAAGCGTTAGGTGTAGAAGATGTTGTCAGTGAACTATAGGAACAAGGAGGCCTGAGTAACTGATTATGACTGGGCAAGGTATGGAAGGAAGTGTCACAGACATTTAAGGAAGGTCTTGAAGGATGAATGCCAAGGTAATTTGCTGGGTTAAGAAGGAGAAAGAGGAAGGACATTCCAGGGACAGGGGTGATTGTGTGTAGGACTGGATAGTCACTGGAGGCACAAGGAAATTAATTTATCAATGAACTCACTTGGCAATGTCATTGGAAAATATAAAAAGTATCTCTCCCTAATGAGAATTACTATCCAGAGATTTTTTTTTTCATAGAACTATAAAAAGAGGGTCTCTGGGCTGGGCACCAACTTGTTGCAACCAGAGAGCTAGGTCTTTCAGCACTGCTCCTGGCAACAAAGTCTTGGGCAGTGCTCTGTGTGCAGCAAACACTTCCTCCAAGAAAGAAAAAAGAGGAAGAATGGGAACATGGGAACAGGAGAATGTGGAAGCAGAGGCGGAACAGCAAGGACAGCGATAGCAGTTCCAATCTGGTACACTTGATTCAGCCTCCAGTATGGGATTTTATAAATGCACATCTGCTCATGTCACCTCCACAGCAAAAACCCTTCAGTGGCACCAACCATGACACCAGGCACTGGGAAGGGAAGATGAAATGTGCACGCTTTCATATGAAATGTGCACGCTTTCATACCTATGATCAGACTGTAAACTGGCAGAAAAGTTTTTAGAAGTTTGGTAATAAATGCCTAAAACTTTCACACGGTTGATTCATTTATTTCTTGATATTGATCACAAGAAACCACTGAAAAAATCTAAGTTCATACAAATATGAATATTGTGGCATCATTTATTACAGTGAAACTTCCCCCTCCCCCATTTCTACCTATATGAGAATAGTTAAATTATATGGTATCAAACTATAGAATTTTACACTGCCATTAAAATGTTTACAGATTTCAAAAACATTAAATATGTATATGTTATAACTTCAAGTGCGAAGGCAGGATACAAACTTACTTGCATAGCATGTTCTCAACTATATAAGAACATGCATGGAAGAAAAGAACAAATTCCCCTAAAATCTTAAAGAGTTGTGAGTTCTGGGTAATTAGATTAAAAGTGATTATTATTTTCTACTTTATGTTTTTCTAAGTGTTTTGCATGTTCTATAAGTGTATATCACTGTTATAATTTAAAAGTCATTTTAAAAACCTATCAACTGCTGTTCATACTTGGAAAGATGTAAGTTCCCTGGCTTGATGATGCCCAAGACCCGCCCCCATCTGACAAGAGGCTGCCTCTGTACTGTTATCTCCTGACATCGTAGGGCTAAGTTCCTGCTCCAGACATATACAACAACTTAGCTCCCCAATAAACCCTACTGTTTCTCTCTTTCATGCCTCTACCCATGCCGTACCCCTGCTTGAAATGCTCTCTTCCACTTTTACTTGCTCATCAAAACCCAGCTCAAGCACTGTCAACTTCAAGAAGCCTCCCTGGACTTCCATGCCTGCAGTTTGATTTAGATATTCCTCCTCAAACTTTCCCAGGTAGACATATATGGTCAAAGAAAGAACAGGCTGGTTGATGTGTTGCTGTGGGCAAGAGATGGTTACAGTAATTACTGTACCACAGGATCTAGGTTAACAGGGAAGGAGTTGATGGACTAGGTGAAAAGGGAGAAGCCAAGTGAGAGACTTGATGAGTTCCAGGAGCAGGTGTTCTGAGACGGTGGGAGAAAGGTTTGGGAGGATGTGCTGTGAGTGGCGCTAGGATGACAAGTTCTACCTGCGGCCCCAGTGGTGGGCAGCTGAAGGAGAGGGTGGTGATAGGGATCAGAGTCAAGGAGAAGTGCGGCTAGGTCAGCAGTTCCTCAACTTTGCTGCATGTTAGAATTACCTGGGGTGGGGGTGGGGGTAAAAATAATAATACCCAGGTTGCCCCCATACCAGTTAAATCAGAATGTGTGGGCCTCCTACGGTATAGCACAGGGAACTGTATTCAATATCTTGTAATAATCTATAATGGAAAAGAATCTGATAAAGAATATATATATGTATATATTATGTATAACAGAATCATTTTGCTGTACACCTGAAACACTGTAAACCAACAACACTTCAATTAAAGAAAAAAGAAAAAAGAATGCATAGGCCTGGGAGCTAGGCATCAATCAGTATTCGCCTAGCTGATTTAAAGATTCCCCAGGTGATTCCAAAATGCAGACAGTTTGGGAACCGCTGGGCTAGGTTATTGGGTAGATCATCCCCATAGGCCAGTGGTTCTCAGAGCGCGGTATCAGCATCACCTGGAAACTTGTTAGAAACGGAAATCCTCAGGCCTCACCCAGATCGACTGAATCAGAAACACAGGTGGTTGGGCCTGGCAGTCTGTGTTCTAACAAGCCCTCTGGAAGATTCTGAGGCACACTCAGAATCAAGTTGGAGAACTTGAGCCTTAGGCAATAAAACTGCCCAAAACATATGCAGGAGTTGGAGTGAAGAAGAATATAAACAAGTTACTTCCTGACTGCTTTGATCCAGAGCTTCTTCACTTGAAAAGGAGACGTTAGGAATAATAATACTGACCTCAAAGTGTGGTTATGCGATTAAATGGCAGAGGTGTATGTGAAAGTGTCTGGCACAGAGTGGGCTCCAAAAACATATTAGGTTTGCTTTCCTTTTCTGCCACATTCACCCTGGCAACTCCCAACAGTCTGTCTGTCTGTCTACCTTCTTAGAGCTGTGTACAAGAGTCCAGCCCATAATATTCAGGTTAAAACATCTTTAACAATCTTCAGTGTTCCTCGTGGTTTCACACAAAGGCCGTAAATCCAGGTGAGCTTTAGATGAAGTGGGCATCCTGCCCCAGCTGTTTTTCTTCCTTTAAACTCTTCCCTGACTCTCTTCCTTTTCCCACTTCTTTGATCTCAGCCCCATTTTGCTTTTATTTCTTTAGACCTTCCCACAGTCTGGAGGAGGGGGTGGAGCTCAGTGCCAATAGGTAAAGGCTGGCAGGGCGCTCCTATTTAAGGGGCACATCTTCCCTGCTTAAACCCTCTGGAAGCCCAAGGA
This sequence comes from Lagenorhynchus albirostris, assembly GCF_949774975.1. Classification (NCBI taxonomy): domain Eukaryota; kingdom Metazoa; phylum Chordata; class Mammalia; order Artiodactyla; family Delphinidae; genus Lagenorhynchus; species Lagenorhynchus albirostris. The sequence continues at coordinate 64,597,469 of NC_083099.1, forward strand.
CAACATCTCAGTTCTTAGTGAGGCATCCAAGGTCATTCGCTATCTGGCCCTGTTCCCAGCACAGGTATCCCTCTGCCTGGAGAACTCCTGTTTACCCTCCCGGGACACTCCAGGCAGTGTGCTTTTTCCTTCTCCTCTGCTCAGTGGATCTCACCCAATGACAACTGTTTCTGGACGCATCACTCTCCCAACCCCACTGAGAGTTGAAGGCAGGGATGTGTTCTTGTTTTGTTTATCTTTGAATCCTTAGCAACTAGCCCAGCCCTTGGCATATAGAAGGCTCCTAATAAATGTTTGTTGAGTAAATTGAATAAGATACATGCTTTAGTGTCAAAGACTTTGACAGGTTTAGCCTGAAAGAGGAAAAATATAATGATTAATAATAATGATAACAACTTGCCTAGATTAAACTGGGTAACAGGTTTTCCATGAATTAACTCATTTAATCTGCATATAACAGATAATGATGACCCAGTCTGGTTTTCACCTCTCTTCTTTAATGCATAATTTTTATGTTCATACTCATCTTGGCTGCTGGTTCACATTAATGAACATTCAGTCCTTTAAGATATAAGGGATATGATGTGGGTGTCATGATTTGGGCTCCTCACTTGCGGTGCCCTGGAGAAGCGTGGGAGATCCTTAGCCTAGCTGCGTGCTTTGCTACCCTCAATCTCACTCCCACCCTGCTTCCCCTTCTATCTGCACTCCAGGGTTCAGGTATGAGGGCTGCAATGGGCTACCCCCGGAATCAAGCAACCCTCAGCGGAGGTGCTGAAACCCTATGTGACGGCACCAGAAGGCTTCTGAGCCATCCCATCCCAGCGGTGAGGAAGGCCGCCGCATACCCTAGAGCAGCTGTGTGACGTAATAAACCCTGTGGGCTCTGCCCCTTTACCTGGGTTACAGCAGCACAGGTGGACTGAGGTGTTAGGTGTCTGTGCTTACTTTGGGCTAGAATCCTATCAGTTCAGCAGGTAACACCAGTCAGCTAATGCTGCTCTGAAGCTTTGACTGACAGGGGTATGTGTCTGATTAATTCGAAATGCAAAAATTTGTCACTACTTCATACGTGGCCTCTGACAGACAAATACGGCATCACAGGGATAAAGGAAAAAGTTCAGAAACTCTGCGCAAGTTCTTGAGTTTGGGGCTAACAGCTCAATGGCTGTGTCCATACAGGGCAGGGCATTTGTTTTCTCTGAGTCTGTTAGTTCACTAGGGCTGCCATAACAAATCCCACAGGCTGGGTGGCTTAACCAACACCAATCTATTCCTTCGCAGTTCTGGAGGCTGGAAGGCCAAGGTCAAGGTACATCTTGCACCTTTCAGGGTTGGCTTCTTCTGAAGCCCTTCTCCTGGGTTTGCAGATGGCCACCTTCACACAGCCCTTCCTCTGTGCACGTGCATCTCCGGTGCCTCTCTCTGTGCCCAAATGTCCTCTTCCTGTAAGGACACCAATCAGATGGGAGTAGGGCCCACCCTAACTGCCTCATTTAAACTTATTCACCTCTTTACAGTCTCCAATTACAACCACATTCTGGGGTACCGGGGATGAGGGCTTCAAAATATGAACAAAATTCCCTCCCCCCCCCAAACATCCCTGCCCATAAGAGGGACAATATGAAAACCTACATCATGGGTTATTTTGAGGACAAAAGAAACAAAGAATGTGAAGGTGCTCAGTAAACAGCAGGTAGGAACGTCCCTTATCACTGGGCTACTGAGAAGCCGGCATGCACGGGGAGGGGCTGTGGGACCTTCTTACTCGCCTCAGAAAGCAAGGATGCAACCCGCTCTGCCCTGCTGCGGGCCAGGTTCGGCCCCCATGTTCTGGACGGGTGAGTGGTAGCTGGCAGACTCGGCCTGCCAAGCCAGTGGTAGGCGTCACCTTGGGCTACTCTCCTGCCTCCAGATTTCCATGGAGATAGCCCACGTGCCCTTGGCGGCTCAGGAACCCAGAGCCCAACAAAGCCGGGCACTGATCAGCCCACCTAAGCTTCCCACTGGGTCTGGTCTGGGCAGATGAAAGGCTGCTCCCAGCTAGAGAGCTTCAAAGCCAGCTTAGAAGCATGGCGGCCTGAAAACAGGCTGGGGGGTGGGGAGATGGAGATGGAGGGGGCTTTGGGGCTTCCTTGGGCACAAAAAGGTGAATAAGGAAGGAAGGCTGTAACTTACCTGCCATGTTCCCACCTGGCCTTTCAAAGCACCAGGCCCTCAGGTATCCCAATCATAGCTTATGGGAAGGGTAATTTATGACCAGTGCTTTCCCTAGACATCCTAACTCAGACACAGCACAAAGTCAGAGGGCTCCTTGCCGGTAAACAGAGCAGGCAGGGGGCTCACTTCCTGGCGTTCTGTAAACCCAGCGTAAAGAGCGTGCTACTGCGAGCCAAGCTGTGAAGCACAGAGCACGGGCTTTGGACAGACTTAGGTCGGAGTGCCTACTGTTTGGCGCTCACTACTTCTATTACTGTGGGAGAAGTCGCTTAGCCTCTCCGAGTCTTTTATCAGGAAAATGTAGGTCTAGTAACCTCACTGGCAGGGTTGCTGATGAGGTTTAGAAGTGATGCCATCCAGAGCCTGCACGGAGAGCACACAGAAGGTCCTCAAGAAACAGTGGCTGTCGTTGTGATTTTAGGTTTCTTTAGAAAGGGTGGTCCTCAGGAAATTGTCTTTGCTACACAGTAAGTGCGTGGCCCTCTGCAGATGGTAATCAGTGTAATCCAGAGAAGGTAGTCCAGGAGGAAGGAGAGGAGGGAGAGAAGATGGGGGGGGAGGGTAGGAAAAGAAAGAGGAGAAGGACACTGAGGAAAAGAGGGGCCTGGTGGCTTTCCCTTGTTCCTGGGCTGAGCAATGAGGATGCAGAGAAAGATCTGGAGACAGGCATGGCTTTGACACCCCTGGTCCGGCTGGGCACCCCTTCTGACGGGCATTTTCTTTGTGTCCTCGTCACACTGGTTTGCAGGTATCTTCCACTCCCGGGGGTCTGTAAAGCCCCATCAGGGCATAAAAGTGGTCAGAGGGTACTGAGTGGTCTTGGACTCTGGGTGATCCAGATGGAAATGGAAAGGAAAAGCAGCCCAGAGCCACTGCTTTCTGAGGAGGAGAGGGGCTGCAGGGTGGAAGGGAGAGGAAATGTGTTGGCCCAGCGGGCAGGGGCCGGGGTTTCTGCCTCTGCTCTAGCTGTCTAGTTGTATGACCTTGGGCCTGTCACTTTCCTCCGCTGGGCCTATGTTTCCTTGATCGGGGGTGAGGGCATTCTATCCTTGAGTTTGGTTTGAGCTCTTCCAACAAAGGTGGAGGCTGGGTTTCCTGGCGGGCTGGGTCAAGAGTAGGTTGGCAGCAGGCCTTGCCGCTTCTCACACTGTGCAGAAGACAGAACGTTCTGTGCAGCCCTACACTGAGGCAAGAGGAAGGGTGAGTTTGTGCTCACAATGGCCATTGTGGCTGGTTCCTGAAAGCCTGCTTGTGCGGTGGGGCCTCTATTCTGTGTGGCTTTCTCTTCCCGGGTTTGGCAGGGCTCTGATGAAGGCTCGGTACATGCCTAAGGGCCAGGGGCTTCAGAAGGGGAGGGGCAGCGTGCTGGTGGAGGTGTGTGGTGGGGAATTTCCCCAGAAGAAATGGTCTCCTGAAATGGCTCTGAAGGGAGGGTCTGACATCATCATCATGCCTCTAAGAAAGATCAAGAGTGAGAATATCGCATAAGGCTTGGGAGGCAGCGGAGCTACAGGAATCTTGACCTGGTGGTCCCAATGAGGACATGAAGAGAATGACTATTACTGGACACAGACTCCAGGCCAGGCCTAGAGCTCTGTCAGCTTTATTGTTTTTAATCTTTGTGGCAACTCTGTTGGATAGACACTATTATCCCAACATAAAAAAAAAAAATCTTGAGGCTCAGAGAGGTTGAGGAACTTGCCTAATGTCACAAAGCTGGCATATGGTAAAGCTGGAATTCAAACCAAGGCCGGTCTGACCCCCCACATAAGCTCTGAATAAAGGACTCAAAGCAGAGACCAAACATCTTGGCATGGTGGGACCTCTCAGTGCAGGGAAGGGGGCGTGGAGTGGGGTGAGCCTATCCTCAGCTCCTCGCAGGGGAGACTTCTTGTTAAATGGAATGCCGACTCTCTTGGCCTGAAGGTGAAATACTAGTTGGTTTATTATCTGGCATGACTTTGCCCACTGAGCTCAAGAAGCTTCAATTCCACATACAGTGTATATAATAGAATCAATCAATTAGTGGTGAGATCTTCCAGTTCAACTCAAGCCTGAGTCTCAGGCATGACACACATAAGGTACATTACAGAGAGCTACGCCCACCAAATGAATCACAGCTAGAGGGATGCACATATCCAGAAAGGCAAAGCGAAAGGATAGCTGTGACTTTCTGGTTGTTGAGTCAAGATCAACCAGAAATGGGGAGGTGTGGGAGGGTATTGTGTGAATGGAAAGAATGCCAGGTTTGGTATACTTGGACTTGGCTCTAGTCCCAGATCCACCAATTAGTGTGGCCTTGGACAGGTCAATTAACCTCCCTGGGCTTATTTTTCTAATTATAAAGTATCTCTCAGGGGTGCTGTAGGGGACTGAAACGAGATGATGAATGCAAAATATTTCTAGCATATGGTGCTAAATTCAAGTAGGTGCTTAACAAGTGTTGGATGAATTGTCCGGAAAATGGGAAGAGATGGGTGCTGGCTGCAGGCTGGAGGTGGAAAAGACACAGGGCCCTGCTTCAGGCATCCATTCTGCCAACAGCAGCCACTGGTAATGGGGAGGGCTTTGGGGTGGAGGTAGACAGGACACGGCTGAGCTTGTGGGCAGAAGAAGTCGGGACCCTGCTGGGTGGTTTGCGGGGAAGGAGGCATCATCCACACGGCAGTGTCCCCTTTGTCTGTCCCCCACTTCCTGTTGGCTTTGGTCCATTTTTCCTCTTGTGCCACTGACTGCTATTCAAGGCCTCAGAGTTGTAAGCCTGTGTTCTGCACCAGCCTCCTAACCGGTCTCCTTGCTGCCAGTTCCTTTCCTTTTCCTTGAATCCAGACTGCATGCTGCTCTCTCATTCTATTGCTCTTGGCTTAAAACCCTTCATTATTAACCCTTCCCATTATTCAAAGGATCATATACAAACTCCATGGCACATTACTCAAGGGTCTCTACGTTTCCAGTCTTCCCCTTTGCTATTTCTGTGTGCTGATGCTCTAGTCCATGTGCCTCTTCTCTCATTCTGTCCTTTCCAATCCTTTCCGGCTTCAAGTACTGGCAGACACACATTCTATCTTGTTCGTTCGTTCATTCATTCATTCATTCATTCAGTCATACATCAAATATTTATTGATCACCTCCTAGGTGCCTGGCACAGTGCTGGGCAGCAGGGGATTGAGTCCCTAAGGAAAGCCCCTCCTTTTCTTACTCTCCACACTCTAACCGTACTCTGTTTCTGCCGCTCCGTGGTGCTTGCCTATCATGCCAGTGGTGACATGATCGTTCTACATATATTTCTTACATTCGACTGAGATCTGCTGGAGGTTGGAACCATGTCACACTGGTGCTTGCACCCTCTATAGCACCTGGAGCACTCGGTACTTGAAGGCAGGTTTGAATCAGCTCTACTGGGTATCCTCCGTATTCTTCGGCCAGTCACTTAACCCCATTAGCGTCAGCCATAAAATAGATTAAATAATTAAATAGGCAACAGCTTGGCCCATAAATAAGTGCTCAGTAAACAACAGCCCAATACATATTTATTGATTAATTAAGAAGATGAAGCACTTCTTGCACGACTTAAAAACAGATCAAGAAGCACAGGCTGTGCAGAGCGTGTGGCCAGGATGGAGTTTTGCTGTGGGCTGGGTCTTAGGAGGTGCCAGATATTAAAGTTGCTACAGGGGAACAGGAGCTGGTGGTGGGTCAAGATGGGGCAAGCAGAAGAGGGAAAAATCTAAGATGTCTAGGCCTGCCAGACAGCCAGTCTAGAAGTTTCTTCTGCATGTGAAAAACGAAAGTTTCCTTGGTTCTTTGGTTCTATTTTGAGCAACAAACCTCCTAAGGCAGGAATTCAGTTGGAGTTTAACTGCAGCTTGAACCTGTATGAGCAAGTTTCCCTCTGCGGACGTGGAACAGCCTCCGGAGGCCCTATTCTGCCTCGCCCACCCCTCCCCATCTTGGCGGGGTGTGGGGGGGGCACTCAGCTGGAGGCAGAGTCCTCCTGATTCACAAGTCAGCTGGGGAAGAATGAAGGATCGCTTCACTTGAACTTCTAGTAAATGCGGGTTGGGTCAGGGACAGGCAGAAATGGGGAGGCTGGGGTGGGTGGTCTGGTGTGTATAGAAAGAATTCCATGTGTGAAATACTAGGACTTGGGCTCTAGTCCCAGGTCCTCCAGTTTGTGTGACCTTGGACGGGTCAATTAATCTCCCTAGGCCTCATTTTTCTAATCTATAAAGTATCTTCTTGGCATCCTCGGGGGAGCAGCCAGGCCCACCAGTGCAGTGCTTTTCAAACTTGAGTAAGCATTCATCACCAGGGGATCTTGCTGACAGGCAGATTGGGCTTCAGGAGGTTTGGCCTACATTCTGACACTCTCAGGTGATGCCCTTGCTGCTGGCTGTGGACCACGTGAGGTTCTAGTGCAGGGATGGGCAAACCACGGCTCGAGGGCCAAACCCAGCCTGCTGCTTGTTTGTGTAAATAAAGGGGGACTAGGATGCAGCCATGCCATTCGTTGCGTGTGGTCTATGGCCGCTTTCACGCTGAGGGGTTGGAGGTAAGCAGTTGTAGCCGAGACTGCATAGCCCACAAAGCCTAACTATTTTAAGAGTTACTATGTGGTCCTTTACAGGAAAAGCTTGCCAACCTCTGCTCTAGTGGACAGAGGGCTGGCCTGTGTGAACTAAAAGACCTGCATTTCAGTCGGGGTTTGGCCAAGGGCCAGCCACTTCATCTTGCTGGTTCCCCCTCTCCTTATCTTGAGGACGAAAGGATCTCTAAATTTCTAAGAGACCAGTGAGTCTGGGATTTCAATACTACATAGACCTGAGAATCAGGTTGTGTGGCTTTGATCTGGAAGCTGCAAAAACACACCTAGCCTAACCCGCAGAGTCCAGCAGCAACCCTGACAGGTACGGAGAGACTGCGTGATGTAGAGGCAGCTGGGAACACATAGGGGCTTGGAGAAGGGACCAGTGAGGATGGAAGGCAGACCTCCTGGCCTCCTGTACAGGCCGATGCCGGCACAGCAGCTCTGCAACATTGCTCACAAGCATCACACACACAAATTTCATCCCATCAAACACGGTTCCCTATCTTACTGCTCCAGGTGCCCCTGACCCTGGGTGCTTTTGGTCAACCAATATTAATAAGCTCCCTCAAGGTCTCAGAGGCCGTGCCAGGCACAGGGATGTAGAAGGAACTATGATATCTGGAGCCGAGGAGCTCACATTGGGTGGGAGAGACACCATGTGAGCAAATAATTACAGGAGAGTTCCATGAGCCGCTGTGACGGGAAATGCATCACTCTGGGTCTCTAGCTTGGGCAACAGGTGATGCTATCAACAAGGCAGGGAATGTGGGGATGGGCAATGGGCTTCAGGAGAAGGGGGAGGGTGTGTAAAGAGGGAGAAGAGAATGCCTCATCTGGGTTTGGGGCATGTTGATTCCAACGTGGGTGCTTGAGGGACTGAGTGACAAAGCTGTGATTTCCTGTGAAAAGCAGAGCAGAGTCTCTCTGTAGGCCTGCCACTGATGCAGAGGAATGACGGTGTGTTGCCATGGTTACTTCCCAGCGCTGAGGGGCGTCCCAGCGCACACCCCCCCAAGTGCCCGCCAGGCTCTTTAGGGGTTGCTAGCCTTGCTCCATCTCAGCCCCTAGGTGAGACCTTGGCCAGAGAGGCCTCTGTGAAATGCACACTTTTTAGGAACATTTCCATTTTTCAACCCGAATGAGCCGTGAGTGGCTAGCAATTGCTCACTACAACTGTCTTTCTGGTCAGATCTCCACCAAATGGGAAAATTGGGAACATACAACCCTGGACAGCTCCTGAACCCAACCGGCCACTTTCTGTTATGGTTTCCTACAAGTGAGGAGAGAGCCCTGAGAAGCAATGAACTCATGTACCCATGATTATCCTATTGTCTCATCTGAGCTCTGGCTCACCACCCAGGAGGGTGGATCTCTGACAGCTGGATGGCATCCCTTTATCTGGCTTTGGGATTCAGGGTAAGACCCATGCCATTAGTGAAGATCCACATGGGCACAGTGCACAGGCAGGTTGAACCACCTGTGCCCACAAAGGAGTGGTGTCAACTGACTCTGAAGTGGGAGGGTTTTCCTCTTCCCAGGTAAGACCCTGGCATCTGGGTGGCAGATTTGATGACCGTAGGCTTTTGCCAGGAGGGTGCCTGTGTGAGTGCCTGCTAGTTGGTTTGAGTTCCAGGCTAGCGAGCCTATCTGTGAGCCACGCAGTGGCTGGCTGGCCTTGCTGGGGTGCTGAGTAGCCATGCGACTCTCCCTCTTAGCACTTATCACAGATCCTAACTACATGCCTCTCTGTGGGATTGTTTTACTGAGGCCTGGTTCCCGCACTCCCTAATGGCTGCAGGCACTAGATCTGGTTTTGCTCATCAATGTGCCCTGGTGCCTGGCATTTGGTCTGTGTTTCGAAGGTGTGTGTTGAATAAATGACAGAAAGCCTGTCACTGCTGCTGGGAAACTGACTCAAAATGTATATCCTACCAAAGGTCTCCCTGTTTTTGTTTACCAGGAATTGCAAAAATTATTCCCTAGTGAAAGTCTGGAGAGATCTTGCCCTCTCTGTTTAGAATCTTGTCTAGGACACCCTGGATGCAGTTCACACGGGGTTGACTAAGAAACCTCACTGAGGGTGAGGTGGCCAGCTCTGGGTGACACAGCCTCAAGGCTGCTGCTGGCTCAAGGCTGAAGGCTGGATGGGGGCATACACGAGTCTCAGAGAAGAGTCTGAGAACATGTGTAGGAAGTCTCCCGCATTCACATCCAGGGTGGGGCCGGAGAGAAACAATGGCAGAGCTTCCAGGGCTTCGCTCCCTAGCCTCGGGGGGGACTGATCTAGCTTGTGCCATGCATGCCCTTGGTGATTCAAGGCTTGGCACCCTTACCCTCACCTGGCTTCGCCGGATAGCCACTCAGGTGGAACCTCCACATAGGCAGCAACAGCCAAACACACTTAAGCACAGTGCCAACAAGTAACCCTAGAGTTGTGGGCTGTTAGAACCATAGGTAATTTAAAGATAATCCAGACCAAATTACTGAAGCAGAAGTAAAGAGAGTGAAATTCTAAATTTGGCCCTTTTCTCACGTACTAAATACTCATCACCTTCCACTGATCACTTAACAATTTTTCTGATTACTATTGATCAAGCGCTCACCACGTTCCAGGCATTCTGCTAAGTGTTCTACATGGATGATCTCATTTAACTCTCAAAACAAGGGGACTATGCTGATGGAGAGAGATTATAATTGTTTCCATTTTGCAAGGGTTGAAATGGAGGCTTGGAAAAATTCAGTGATTCAACTAACATCACATGGCTGGTGGTGGGGAGGTCTGGGTCTTCTAGCTTCTAGTTCAATGGTCAGTCCCTTACTCTACAGCGACTCTCAGCTATAAGTCCTCCAGGCTATATCTGAATTACTTATTTGAAGACAGCCAGCACATCTTACTTATCAAATGAGTTTCTAATGGTTCCATGAAACTAAATTCTCAGTCTCACAAATATTGGCATCAAACTCTTTGTAAGACTATTATTTTTTTAAGATTTTTCCCTGAGGGTCTGCTCCTGTCCACCTCCAGAATCTACTGCCCACTGTGCTCACAGGCCAAAGGCAAGATTCCTTCCCCGCCCCCCCACCGCCCTCCGACAAACATTTCTGTAGAACAACCTGAGCCAGGTAGGATGTTAGGCTCTGAAGGGGACACAGAGATGAAGAACACATGCTCCCCATTTTCCAGGTACTGGCAGGAGAAAAATATGATGAGGATACATGTGCCTACGAGACAAGGCAACCCATAATCAGTGTACTGTCAAGACAGAAGCCCAAATTAAATGCTCTAGGAATTCGGAGGCCAGACTCACTTCCAGAGGTGCCACCATAGGCTCTAGGAAGGAGATGGCCCTTGAGGTAGGTCTTGTAGGAGGAGCAGAATTTCAACCAAGTGTATATGGAGCCTTTCCTTGGACTGGAACATAAATGCTTCCTGTTTTCTGAGTGTCTGGCTTGTGCAGAACACATAGTAGGACCTCAAATAAATTTTCTAGTTGGACACTAGCCACTTGGGGCTAGGCTAGGAATCAGGGACTTGGTTCTGACGCGACCACTGGACATAAATTGTATAAGTCCTATTGCTTCTCTGGGCCTCTGTTTTTCCCAACTATGAAATAGGGACATGGAGGGGAGTGGGTATAACCTTGCTCATGGGTTTCTGGTTAGGGTTAGGTTAAGTTAATATATGAAAAACTATCTGCAAGCCAAAATGAAATATAAATACCTGTCACTATTCTTACTGATATTATAAAAACTAAAAAGAACCATTGCCCAGGTACCTCTCATTTATCCAATAACCTTTTTTGGACTAACTACACGGGGTCAGGCACTGGGGAAAAGATGAATAATATCCAGCCTCCATCCTTGGAATTTGAAAGGTCTATGAAAGGAGGCAGAAGGTACAATTGATGGTATAGGTTTAATGTGCTAGGACAAAGTCTGGGCTGGAGTTTGGCAGGATCTCTGCTCTTTCTTAGTGATAGTACAGATAGGTGGCAATGCTAAACCTGAGAACTTCAAAATCAGTCATTCAGCTGGTATGCCCCAACATAACATAGCCTTAAAGGTGAGGAGAAAATTTAAGCTTATACTATGTTCCAGGCACTCTGACATCCATCATCATGACAAGCTAGGTATTATTATGCCAATTTTACAGGTGAGGAAGCTGAGACTCAGAGAGGTTGGGTAACTTTCCAAGGTTTATAAGACTAGAAAGTGTAAAGCCTAAATTTAAACCCAGGTCATTCAACTGCAAGCTTGGTACTTTCCCCAAGACCACTTCTTGCTTTCTAATCAGCCAATGGTTTTATAGAACTCATTCCATGCTAATCTTGATTGACCTTCTTTCTTGGCTTGCTTTTCCAAGGAGAAAGACTGACCTGTGATGAGATTTGACAGTCACATTTTCTGTTGTCATTTCCTTTAACACTTCCTACGATAAACCCCCTCCCTCCCACTATTCTCTTCTGACCTCTCCCTCACCTCCAACCCTAGTGACTCTGCCAAGGAATAACAAATCCCAACAAATAAAGAGCCTGCAGAGGAAGATCCCTACCTTCTCAGCCACTGACCTATAAACCGAGACAAAACACACCGAAAGAAGGAAGAAACCTGCCATATAATTCTGTTCAAGGAGTCCACTAGACCAAAACCTGGCCGTGCCTTAATTCTGTGGAGCTGTAAGCAACCTACGCTCTACAGGAACCTGTAGGATTGTCAGATTTGCCTATTTTACAGATAATGAAAACTGAAACCCAAGAAGTTGAAAGGACTTGCCCAACATCATACACTAGTGAGAGGCAAAGTCTGGACTGGAACCCAGGACTCTTGACTCCCAGGCCAATGCTTTGCCACTTTTTAAAATGGGTTGCCTCTTTAGCGTTTCCTCATTAACATCTCATCTTAAAGGAGATCATGGCCCTTTAAGAAAAAGCTTTCACTGTAGGTTCGTTCTCTGCAAAGCCCAGAAGCCAAGACTCCCTCCTCAGTCTCTGCTCTGATCAGCTCCTGTCCTCATCTAAAGAACAGGAAGTAGCTGCATTTTTAGCTCTGAAAGCATATTCTTGGGGTGGGAAAGGGGGATTTTGGGAAGAGAGTTCCTGTACATGAAGGTCATGAGCGATCAGCAGACACATTACTCTTGCTTGAAGAAGGGGAAGATATACGGTAAGACATACAAGGGAAGATGACGATTGTCCTTGAGCCCCAACCAGAAAACATCCTCAGCAAGAGCGGCCCCCAGCCCCTGCCTGAGGGGAGGGGGATTCTGCCCTGATTCTGCTCTGCCTGGATGCCAGAGTGGCAGCTGGGGTGGGAACACTGGGGTGGGAAAGTTTGCAGAAACTTTCTACAACTTCCAATGCTTCCCCCACCCTCTGCTAGCACCCACAACTTCCCCTGCCAAGGGAGGAAGGAGGAACACATTATTGAGTTTAATAATTTATACAAATTGAAAAGTTTACTCTGAAATAAAGGGGACTTAAGAGGGAAGCAGAGAAAAAAAAAATTCCCAAGTCTTCTCTTAAAGGACACAGGTGTGCAGATGACCCCTCTTGATGACCTTGCTTCAGAATACGACAATCTGATTGTTTAAACAGGTAGGTCTGAAATAAGGCAGTAACCATTCCCTCAATGGTTGGCCAAGTTTTGTCTCCTTCTACTGGTGGGATCACATCCAGCCTTAGGACTAACCACCTGGGACATCAAAGAACCCAGACCCAGATTCCTGGACACTTGTCTATGTCGGTGGTTCTCAAACCCGGCAGCCCATCCGATCGTCTGGGGAGCTCATTACAAATTTAGGTTCCCAGGAACCAACCCAGAGATTGATTATGGAGATCTGGGCTGGGGCCCAGGACTTCATTTTCGATAGGCAGGTCTGGTTTAAAAATCAATGGTCTGGTCAATCCCATCCATTCAGTCATCAAAACTTTTATACCAGATGCTGGTTTTATGGCAAAGAAAACCAACGTCCCAAAAAGTAGGTTAGTGCCAGCACTTGGATTTGAATCCATTCTCCTGCCTCCTCAGGTGGGGTCTTTGCCAAAGCCCTCACATACGGCTTCTCCCCACACCCCTACTCTGGCTCACCAGGCCACTGAGAATCCCTGCGGATCAGCGGGGCCGGCTCATCCGATCCACAGAAGAGGCAGAGCTGCCAGGAACTTTGATTGCGGCCCGTCTGGTTTGCTGGTGGCAGTGGCTGGTAAGGGGTAGGGCTGAAGGTAGTTTTAAGGGCACTCTCAGAAAGCTGTGTCCTGTATCCTGGTGGGTAGTTGATGGCCTCTAAGGCACACTATCCAGTTGTTCCAGGCAGGAAGAAGAGTCGGCTCATGGCAGGGTGGCAGAGGCAGAGGGAGTGAGGGGGCAGTAACAGAAGATGCAGTCCGGAGGTGACGAGAGGCCAAACCCTCTAGGACCCTCTAGGCCACATGAAGAGCTTTAGCTTTCAGTCTGAGCCACTGCAGGATTCTGAGCAGGAGAGTGGCATGGACAGACATATTTTCCCAGGGGCATTCTGATGCAGTGGTGAGAAGTGACTGTAGAGGGTGGGGGAAGAAGCAGGGAATCCAGTTGGGAGGGTTTGCAGTAATCCAGGGGATAAGGGATGGTGGCTCAGACCAGGGTGGTAGGAATCTTAGATGTTTTTAAAGAGTAGAGCTAACAGATTTTTGGATGGGTTGGGTATGAGATATGAGATAAAAGGGAATCGAGGATGGTGCCAAGTGTTTTGGCTTAAGCAGCGGGCAGGTTTGAGTTATCGTCAACTGAGATGGAGAAGGCTGTGGGTGGAGAAGGTTTGGGGGAGGGACGTCAGAGATCAGTTTTGGACTTGCTGAGTCACTGGCACTCACGTGGTATTTAAATAAAGTCTCACTACTCGATGAGATCATCAAAGAAGTGAGTACAGACAGAAGAGAGAAGAGGGCTGGGGACCCTCCCGTATAAAGAGGTTAGAGAGAAGATGAGGACTCAGCGAAAGAGACTAAGAAGGAGTGACCAGTGGGAAACCAGGAAGGTGTGGAGTCCTGGAAGCTGAGTGGACAGTGTTTCCAGGAAGAAGGAGTGATCAGTTGGGTCAGATGCTGCTGACAGATGAAGCAAGATCAAGACTGAGAACTGACTATTGGATTTAGTTACTGAAGGACACTGGTAACCTTGACACAAACAGCCTTTGACCCTAACCACATGGAGTCCCACAGTTTGACTACTGACTGTCATTTAGGGCTCCCTTATTGTAACTTTTCTCAATGAGGTTATTAAACATTGCAGCATCAGGGATGATGAGTCAGTGTATCTCCGAGTCCCTGTAAAGCTGTAGAAGCTTCTAGAGCCTGCTGTAGACCCTAATACAGTTTGCTGCCAGGCCCGCCTGAACATCCCTCCCACTGACCTGGAGCAATTCTCCTCATGCCTGGCTTACCTTGAATGCAGAATTTCAGTTCCTTGGGGTCAGTGACGACCTTCCTGCTTTCCCGGATCACAGCCCGGTTCTTCTTGGTTTCTCCCCAGAGATTGGTGCCACCGTACATGCTGGGAATGTTGAGAATAGCAATGCCTTCAAGGAAGATGCCGCTCAGGTCCACCCCAACTCCGTCACACTGAGGGGCAGAGAGAGAATCTCATCCGTTAGTGTCCTCAGTATATCCCAACCCAAGGTGGCATGTATGTATGTGTGTGTGTGTGTGTGTGTGTGTGTGTGTGCACGTGGGGTGTGGGCTCTCATGGAGAATGTGAAAGGCCGTCAGCCACCAGCCAGCCTCTGTCAGAAGCTGAATCTTGGGCAACACTGCTCAGGCCTAATGCTTTGGCTACTGCAGTGGGGTGAGGGAGGTCCAGTCCTGGTCAGCTCTGGGGAGACAGCACGAAGCTCCAGGAACCATCTATAGATCTAGAAGGGCTTTAGGGATGGTTCAGAAGACAACTGCAAACTGTTCACCAGTCCAACCTCATTCTCATCAATCCTGCCCCTCCGTAACCACTGTGATCTGGTGGAGCATTGAGTCCAGAACCTAACACTGCATATTCTCAACAAATGACAGAAAAGTTTCATTTTACCTCTTCTTATTTTACTCCTCCTGTGAGAAGTATAAGACTTTAAGATTTGGATGGCTTTCAGAATTTTCCTGTCTCCTGTATCTCTATCGTAAGTGCAATTTTGGCATATGTGCTTGCTGATGTAGCAGAGTTTCTTTATCCAGTCTCTACCACCCACATCACCGCCAGGTACAAAAGGCCAGTAGGCTCCAATCTGCCTGTCTCACATATCTATAAAGTCAGCCTACTTTGGCATAATGCTTACCAACGCAGCAAAAAATAGATTAGCTCTGATCCTCGTTCCTCAGGATTGGAGGTAGTTTACTTCATTTACAGAAGAAAACATTACCCAGAGAGGTAAGCTAAGCTATCCAAGATTGCACAGTTGATAAATAACAGAGCAGGGGTTCAAAGTTGGGGAATCTGACTACAAAGCCCAAGCTCTTTGTCTTGCTTAATGTGAGGCAGGAAAAAAAAATCAAAAGCATGCAACAAAAATCCACTATCTTTGAGGTTACCAACAAATCCAAACTTCCAGAGATTTCTTAACAGATGAGTCATAGAAAGGTAGGGCTTGTTGCCATTCATTTTGGCATACTTCCTGATTTCTTTGCAGCTCTCAATTTATCATATCTTATCATCCCCATGACTTGTCTCCCCAGCTACAAAATGGTAGAGAGTGAGCTTCTTTGGTGACTGGGAATTCCTTTCTTTATTAGGAAGTTCTGATTATTTCAGAGGTCTTTTAATGTTGAACCTGATTCTCTTCCTTCCTGCTTCCACCCGTTGGTCTTATTCTCCCTTCTGAAGTCAGACAGAATGAACCTCCTTCTCCTCCATGGAAGTGCCCACTGGGTACACGATGATGTACATCCATCAGCAGCAGCAGCATCATGCATATGCATTAAACGTTGCCATTTGCCAGGTAGGCTTTTAGACACATCTCACTTATTACCTTCATAATAATCTTATAAGTTAGTTACTAGGATTACCCTCACTGTACTTTTGGGGAAACTGAGGCACAGAGGCAGTTAAGTTACTTGCCCAAAGTCACACAACTTACAAACGGAAGTACACAGGTTGACGGCAGGCTGTCGGAGTCTCAGTCTTACCCACTCCTTTCTCTCTCTTCCCTCTCACACCACCATTTAGTTGTGCCTCAGGGTTGAGCACTGTCAAGTCTCTGGCTCCTCCTGTGGGACTTGTCCCGTTCTGTACACACTACGGTTTGTTACTGTTCTACTCCATAAGGTCCTGGCACTGAAAAGAACACCAATGGCAGAATCTGATGGCACAGGCGGCAATGTCACCAGCACTTCCTGGGGCTGGGATCCCCTAATATTATCACGCCCCAGAAATGAAATAATGTGGGGAGCCCAGGTAGAGGCTCAACATGTCCCCCATGATCATTATCCTTAGTGTTAAATATGATCAAGTTTGCACTAGCTCTTTTATGAGCAGCTACATGACGACTGAATCACTTCAGCTTGAGCGGGTGGTCATCTCAGGCACTCAGGCCCTCATCCCATCATCTACTTCTCAGCCCAGTCTTCCCCATCCTGAACCTGTGTATTTTTAAATAACTTAGACAGAGGGTTTGCACTTATTTAATTTCATCTGACTTTCAGCCCAAGCCCCCACCAGTCCATCTAGTTTATATTAAATCTCCATTCTGTGACCCTATGCAATAGCTCTCCTATTATTTGCAGATTAGGTCCATTAATACACATATATAAAGGGCGAAACAGGGAATAAGCCCTCTCCTTGGTCAGTTTAACACACCAGATATTGTGCATTAAATGGCCCTTGGGGTGTGGCTGCCTTATCAGGGCTGCACCCTCTGAACAGGACTGTCACCCAGCCCACTTTTCATTACAGTATGGAATCATGGAACTCAGAGATGAGAGGGACCCAAGAGAACATGTCCTATCTTTCATCAGTGAGGCCCAGTGAGGTTAAAGATCTTGCCTGTGGTCACCCAACTTATTAATGGTGGAGTTAGACTAGTATCCAGGTGTTCAGACCTCAATTCTGTGCTCTTTCCACTAAAACATAAGACATTGTGCTGAGATCAAATAGCATTTCCTAAATAACCACCCTACAACCTCTATCAGAAAAGGAATAAGAGAACTCATATTAAGCCACTAATATCTGTAAAGGGCAAGTACTTGGTTAATACTTTATTCCAGAATTTTGCCAGGGGTTGGGATGAAGTATATCGGTCTGTGGTTTCCAGAATGTATCCTTTACTAATTTTTAAAAACTGGGGCATTTGTGTGTTTGCCTCTCATTGGATGGAACCCACTGTGTTTTCTGGATTTGTCAGAGTGGTCCCCGAATGCCATCTATAGGTTTGTCCAGCAACTTGGATTCACGTGTGTATGTTTTCCAAGGCCAGTTAGTTCTCTACTGATCAGCTTTGGGCTCTGATATCTACCTTTATCATTTGTTCTTCCATTTTTGGTTAAGGCTACTCTCTCTCTGGAAAAAATAAAAAAAAACTCTTTCGGAATGTCAAAGTCCTAAAGAGGTATGCTTTCCATGTTCTCTCTTTTTTTTTTTTTTTTTTGCGGTACGCGGGCCTCTCACTGTTGTGGTCTCTCCCGCTGCGTGCGGAGCACAGGCTCCGGACGCGCAGGCTCAGTGGCCATGGCTCACGGACCCAGCCGCTCCGCGGCATGTGGGATCTTCCCGGACTGGGGCATGAACCCGTGTCCCCTGATTCGGCAGGCGGACTCTCAACCACTGCGCCACCAGGGAAGCCCCACACATATTCTTATTTAGGGATTTATAAATGTCAGACTTATTCTCTGACTTATTCACTGGGTCAGACTTTTCTCCAAACTCTGAAATTAGCTTTGCTCAACCCTGTGCCCAGCATTGAGTTCTTGAACGCTTTTCACCTCCTAGACCACTCAGTCACTTTCTCTGTTGGTTGTAGTGACTTCCGCATGACCTCAATTTATTCATTGTTGGCCAAAACGCCCCCTCCCTTCTAGAAGTAATAATAATAATACTAGCAGTTATTTGACAAGAGCTTCCTTGTGCTGGTCCTTCCCTTACATTCTCTCTTGGGATGCTCACATGAACACCGTGAGGGAGGCACCATTGCTACCCCCAAGGGACAGGGTCTCAGAGGGGTTAGGGTGCTGGCTTAAGGCTACACAACTTCCCCTCTACAGGCTGGCAGAGCTCGGTTGCAAACCCAGGCAAGTCAGAGGCCAGATTCTACTCTGGAGACGAAAGAGTCAATGCAGCAAACTGGGACTTTTGCTGATGCTAGACTTGTCGCAAAATTAAACTTCCAGCTGTTGTTTGAATAATTGAAATCTCCCACTACTACTCTGTATTGTAGAGTACTTAGAGCACTGCCTGGCACGTCAATGTTGGTATCAGTATTAAATCTTGCTTCTGTGCCAGATTTGTGTTAAAAAAAAGAAGTAAACCATTAGCACAGCACAGTCCTTGGCACACGGTATTCCATAAAGTCACCTTTCTTCCCTACTGCTGTTTTAAGTGTACTCTGTCCCCTCCATCTCTAGTCATAACAAGCTAGGAGTGTTAGTTATTAACTTGGTAAGCCGTTAACCTCTCTCTGGAAGAGCAAACAGTCCTCACTCTGCTTTATGATAGAAGGTCCCCTTCCCCCACTATCTCACTGAGTCATAGGTGGACTGGGGCGAGTAGAAGAGGTGGGGGGAGCCTGGGGACTGTTGGATGTAGCTGCTCCCCACCTTTGGAATGCACCTATTTGGAAATTGAGAGGCAGTGCCTTGTCTTGGAAGGAGCATGCCTAGGCTTGGAGACAAAGAGATATGGGTTTAAATCCTGGCTCTGTCACTTGCCGGCTGTGCGATCCTGTGTTGGTTCCTTAACCTCTTTGAGCTTTAATCTGTCATCCGTAAGATGGGGTGGGGATGGGGAAATAACATTTACTTCGAGGGTTTGACTGGTCTCTGGAAGACAGCAGCATTCCAAAACTGTCTGCATTGTTATTACAGTTAATAATAATATTACCTGTGCCATGAGGCATTTTTCAGCCTGAAATCATCCTCCCACTACCTGAGATCTTGCTGGAAGCATTTTAATGGCCCCTTGGCCCAGCTCATGCTAGTGGGAGCCTTGCCTGACCATACCTGCATGCCTGTTCTCCACGCTTCTTGGCCTGGACACCACACACTGATTTCTTTCAGAACCCCAGGGCTGCTTAAGGCTCGGGAAAGGTAGAAAGTTGCCGTGCTAGATCTGGGAACGTGGAGCCCAGAGAAGTACACTGTAGGCTTAAATGGAACATCGGCCCCAGGGCCGCTCCCGGCGGGTTCCTGAGCTAAATCCTCCAATAGTTCCATGACGTCATAGGGCCCCCCTCCCCCTGCTGGGACCCGGGTCGGGGGCGCCTCCTGGGGAGAGCGCAAGGAGGACGGCGGTCCCTGTGCTCACCGTTGGCCATCGCTAACCTAGGACCGGGCTGGCAGGCTCGCCCCTGAGCCGAGGCTGCGCTGCAGCGAAACCCAGGTATTTACAGCCGGGTATGGGTCGAAACAGAGAGCTGTTGTCCCGGCTGCCCGGCAGCAAGCTCGCACAAGCCCCAAGTTGTGCTCAGAGTGGGCGCGGGCTGCGAGGTGCCGGACGCGGGCCGCCCGGGTCCGAGGCAGCAGCGCTGCAGGCGCGGGGTGGGGTGGGGTGCATCCAGGCCAGCCCGGTTCCTGCCCGCCTGGAAGCCGTTCAGGAATCTGCCGGAGCCCAGGCCGGGAGCCGCCCGCGCCCGCCTGCTCCAGGCCTTGCTGCGCCGGCCGCAGCTGTCGGCAAGTTCAACAGTCGTCCCCACTTGCGACGACAGTACCCATAGTTCTAGTTTCTAAGCCAAGGGATGGCTGGTTTGGTGGAGGGCCGGTGGGTAGTCGTAATCATCCCATTCCCCCAACCCCCTCCCCCACCTCTCAGATCCTTAAAATCCCCGTAATTTTGGGCAGAACTAGGACCCGCCAAGTTCTCCGTGCTCTCTGAGGGGCGGAGAGCCGAGGAGGTGAGAGAGGGCAGTGGTGCTTCCCTGCCCGGGCCTCGGGCTTTTCCGAGCCCCGGGTGCGTACCTGCCGGCCTCGGTGACCTGAAAAAGGCGGCGGATCTGAGTGAGGCCGCCTGCATTTCAGCCCGGACGATCCTATTTAGGAAGGTCCTCAGAGAAGGAGATCCCATAATTTATTTGATGACCTGTTTCAGTTTTTAGCAACTAGGAAATTCTCCCGTCTTCTGACCTCGATTCACGGTGCCACGGACTACGCTGATTTTCTCCAGTTTAGAACGCAGATTGTTTTGTTTCATACTCCTGCCATCGGGCAGTGTCTGCTCTCTGGAATGACCTCTTCCAGGCCAGATTATAAAGTGTAACCCAGGCCTCGATGCCTCTGGGGGCATTTGTCCCCTTTCAGCTTGAAATTTTCTTTCTTGGGTTCCCTGCCTCTGCATTATCTTGATTGTCTCTCCCATCTTTGGTGACTCCTTCCTGGACTTTCTTTTTAAAAATCTTTCTATTGTGGATATTTTCAAATATGTAGGAAGATAAAATAATAAATCCCATGTACACCAAATCTCAGCTTCAGCAATTAGCAATTCACAGCTAATCTTATTTCAACTCTACCCCAGTTCATTTGAACTATTTTATAGCAAATCTCTGATGTTCTATCATTTCATCTATAAATACTTCTGTATGTATCTCTAAATGATAAGACTCTTAAAAAAAGAATTATCTCAATTCACTTATCACTCTTAAAAAGTAACAATAATTCTTTAACATTGATAGCCAGTAATTGTTCAAATTTCCTCAACAGTCTCATTTGAAAAAAAAAATTGTTTTGTCTGAAAGGTCTACAGAGTGAATTTGGTTGATACATCTTTTAGGTTTCTTCTGATCTATAAATTCCCTGTTCTTTTTTTTTTCTTGCCGTATAATATTTTATTGAAGGAAATGGGTAATGGGTCATTTGTCCTGTACAGCAGAGCAAACTTTAACGTGCATACAAATCACTTCAGGATGATTAAAATGCAGATTCTGATTTGGGAGGTCTGAGGTGGGCTGAGACCGCATTTCTACATCCTCCCTGGTGATACTGAGGTTGCATATATGACGGACCACACTTTGCATCTCTGAGGTGTTTTTAAAACATATTCCCAGCCTATCTGGAGACTTGATCCAATTCAGGGTTGACATTTTGGCAAGAATACTCTATCAGTGTATTTCCTATTGCATCTCATCAGGAGGCACATAGTTTAGTTGTCTCATTTTTTGGTGATGTTCAGGTTGGTTAGTGGGTTCAGGTGTCATCAGCCTGACTCTTCCATTATAGAGTTCTTAATCAGTGGACGATGATCCTTGTCTGGACCCATTATTACAGTCCTTTAGTGGTAGGATACACTTGAGGACACCCTAGCACCCTTTCTGTGCTCTTCTTCCAAATTTCTACAAATGCCACTTTCTCTGTGCATTCTTCCTTTCCATTCTCCAAAAAGGATCTCTATCTCTCATCTCTGCATCTGTGTTCTCATGGAATCAAAGACCTGAAGAGTCTTGAAAGATCACTCAGTCTAATTACCTCATTTTATAGATGAGAAAAATGGAGGTTAAGGAGGTGAAAGGAATGGTCCATTGTCACATAGCTAATCAGACTCATCAGATCTGGAATTAGACCTTTGGTCATTTAGATTGGCAACCAAGAGGACATGAGTGATTTTGTAAAGAGGAATTTTGGCAGCTGGATGAGGGCCAAAGTGCAGAATCTTAGAATGGTAAAGCCAGATGGAACATTAGGTTTGGTAATGTCTGATTACCAAAATGAGAACAATGAGGCCTAGAGGTGGTAAGTTACCTTTCTAGAGCACATGGCTGTCTCTTGGAAGAGTTAGGGCTTAATTAGGGCCACATATATAGGCCACAGAGTTGGGCCTACTTGCTTCTGTTTCTGCTGTACTCACTGCCTAAACTGCCATGCAGCTCTTTTATGCATATTAAAATCCTATTCCAGCTCAAAAGCTAACTCCTCTCTGGGGCTTTTTCTGTAGAGGAAATTGCTCTAGCTAGAAATTGATCTTCCCCTTCTCTGAATTTTCACTGCATTGTTTTTCTGTCGTATATGGAATGTATATTCTGCCATAGATCATGCATATTTGCCTGTCCCTAGGAGATTTTAAGCTCCCAGAAGGGAGGGACCATATGTTCCATGGCTCTGTGTTTTCCGTAGTTCTGGTATGTCTTACCCATTTCAGAAGTCCCATATAACTATTTTTTAATTGGAAGAATGTGTACAGAGATCCCCAAACAAAAACCAAGGTGTCCCTTAAAGAAACCTGACAAGGTTTTTTTCCTTCCAGACGAGTTCCCACAACTTCCCAGGATGAGTATATTGACCGAATAAAGTGGACTGAATGCCCAGGTTAGGGAGAAATACGGAAGGTTAATCCAAGTCTGCAAGAAATGGTCCTCTGATCACAGCTAAGGGAACTCTACACCTGAACAGCTGGTAATAAGAATAGGACACATGGGACATGATGTATATGAGACAAACATTAAGGGACAGAAGACAAAAAGCACTCATTCATCCATCAAGAATGTTGGGAACCTATTTTGTGCTAGACCCTGGGGATGGAGTGGAAATGCGACACAGTCCCTTTCCTTAAGGGACCTCCTGCAGGTCAACGCTAGAGGCAGTGATATCCTGCTAAACGCTTAACAGCGGGATCTCCAGGAAAAAAAGAAGCTCTGCTTGTGGTGTTCCACAGTGTAAATATTCCCACTATGGCCAACTTCAAGCTACAAATGTGACATCACCGAAAGCAGAGTTAGGAAGAGACGTGCCAGCAGGCAAGCTGGCCCCAGCATACCACTGAGAAGGCCGTAGCTATCTGCATATCTGCAGGGCCTATGGCCAGAACAGAGAAATTTATTGGGAGTGAAAGAAAAGCAGTCAGGGCAAATAGTGCTGTCTATTTTCCCTAGAGAAGAACTAGAGAGAATGTTTTTAGTGTCAATAATCTGATGTGTATCCTGAGGGAAGAAAAGGGAAGAAATTGAGTGGTGTTGATAACATTTCTAGAAAGACAGTCTGGTATTGTCTACATTAAAAAATTTTGTTTTGGCCTGGCATGTAGCTAAATCTTCCAGAGCAGTGGCTTCCCCTGCATTCAGAGGAGCTGCTTTATAGCATTTTAGGAGCTAATGTCTTGCTTTGGGCAGTTAGATACTAATACACATGTGTTATATGATAATATTAATAGATATAATTTATTGAGTAACTATTATGAACCAGGCACTTCATATATTTTATGTCTAATCCTTACAGCCCTGCAAGGTTGGTATTTGTATCCTCTTTTTTTTTTTTTTTTTTTGCGGTACACGGGCCTCTCACTGTTGTGGCCTCTCCCGTTGCGGAGCACAGGCTCCGGACGCGCAGGCTCAGCGGCCATGGCTCACGGGCCCAGCCACTCCGCAGCGTGTGGGATCTTCCCGGACCGGGGCACGAACCCGTGTCCCCTGCATCGGCAGGCGGACTCTCAACCACTGCGCCACCAGGGAAGCCCTGTATCCTCTTTTTTACAGATGAGGAAACACTGAGTCAGTGAAACTGAGGAAGGTCCTTGTTTTCCCAGTTTATCCAGGTTTGTGGTGGGCTTCATGAACTTACAGGTTTCCTGCAGAAGATGCAAATGACGAGATCAAGAAGACAGTCCAGCTTATAGAGCACGTACCTGAGGCCTGGGAATTTTGTGCTTTGTTATCTATGAGACTACTTCTGGAGTATTCTAGATGTAAGGGATTTGATTCTTCATTTCAAGGAGGACACTGGAAAAAATGGAGTCTATCAAGAGAAGAGTGGTCAGGACAGTCAGGAGTCTGTACATCAAGTTGTATAGGAACTGGGGACGTCGGCAAAGATCAATAGGAGATGATATGGAAGATAGATTTCAGCCCTATGAAGGGCAGTCGTGTGGAGGAGCAGAAAGGCATGTTCTGTGTGCCCCCAGATGGTGGAAATAGGCCCAAAGATGGGGAATTCAGTCATGCATCCCACAAACACTTATTGGGCCTCTATTCTCTTCTAAGCATTGTGCTAAGGGCTGACAAGGGAAGGATATGGTGATGAAAGGGACATACATCCTTGCTCAACATCGTGAAGAACTTTCTGAAAGTCAGAGCCTTCTAACAATGGAACAGGCTTCTGGAAAAGTAGTGAGCTTCCTACCCTTGGAGTATTCAGGAAAAGGCTGGATGTGTACTTATCAGAATATGCCAGAACGAATCTTTTAGTTGAGCGGTACATGGGACCAGATCCCCTTCCAGTTCAGAGATTCGGAGTCTTCATTCAGCCTTGCTTTGGCAGGCTAAAGTGCTGTGCTGAAAAAGTGTCATCATGGTCCCCCTCCTACCGCCCGTGTCCATCTAGCTGCATGCTCCGCGTTCTCTGACAGTGAGTGGTGGCGGGCCAGTTAGGCTGGAAAGTGGCTGCCATCTGTGACAGGGATGATGGCATTTTGGCGGGTTTGTGTGGGCTCCAGGAATGCAGCACTGAAGCCATGTACACACAACCTGCTTAAGAACATCCCATGGGCAGAAAATGTTTTCTTCCTCTTCATCCCTCCTCTGTTGCTGTGCCAGGCAGGCACAATGGTGCCTTTGAGAGGGGCAGCTGGAAGGGGGTGTTGGCAGGGAGGCTGGAAGTAGAACATTGCAGCTGAGGGGGAACCAAATTCATTTCCAGGAGCAAGCCTGCCCTGGATGCCAGTTTCCAAAACAAAACTGCTGTTTCTCAGAGCTCACGGTGGTGGGTTGCCTCAGAGTTGGACAGAGGGCAACGCCGTTTCCTATCCGCTGCTCCATCCTCCCCAAGTTAAAAAAAGTCCTGGTGTGTTGAGGCATTCTTGCTCCGGATGCCGATTCATGGGCTTTGCTGTCTGTCTGGGGAGCTCAGACCAACTTGGGGTGGATGGGGCTTTCTGAAGGGTCAGACTTGCCTGCAGATAGAGCGGGGCTGATGGCCATAGGGGCAGGTAGGCTTCTTGGCCACCAGAGAGGGCTCAGGATGGAGACCCTTCCTTCTGCCTTTCAGAGTCACTTCTTCTGACCCCCTAGCAGCCCTGCACCCTTGCTGCCATATGGGCTCTGCCCACTCACTGTCTTCATTCTCCTGGGTGGGAAAGAGGTGGGAGAACTCTGGCATTTCCTGTCCTGGGTTCACAGTTGTCCCAGACCCTCGGCTACTTTCAAAGTTCTCAGCAACAGCTCAGAGATGGGCGTGGGAGGTCTTCCCACTCACCTCACAGTTAGGAGAAGGCCTGAGTACCGGACTGCAAGCTCAGCCGTCTCCCACTCTGTGTTGCAGTTGGAGCAAGGTGGGTCCCTTTTACTTTGGCGGCTTCCAACAAAAAGGTATCACTTGAGTCTGGTCAAGTAGTAATTTCTGTTAGTGTTCACACTAATTATGGGATTTTTTTTACACTTGGGTTCAAATTGTACAATCAATAACTAGAGAGCAATTACTTCATTTCAGGTACCGGGGAGACAGGATGAATAACATAGAGGCCTTGCTTCAGACAGCCGACTGCCTAAGAGATAGGCCAAGTCCTGAATGGGAGCCCCACCACCAACTCAGCTGACACATACATTAGGGGGAAAGCAGAGGTGTAATGCAGAGGCCAGCTCCTACCGGGAGGGCTGTGGCATTGTGGGAGCATGTGGGCTTTCATCTGATCTGATCTTGCAGTACTTATCTTTAGGAGACTCAATTTCCTTGAGTAAATAATACACACCATGCAGAGCTGTTATGAGGATTAAACAAGACCGTGTACCAAAGTGCTGGGACAGAGCTTGTTGCAAGGTGAGTACTCAGGAAGTGGCTGCTGTTGTTACTAACTTGTGGATCCCAGTGGACTTGAGATATCGCGTGTATGTGCACACATTATTTAACCGCTCCTTTGTTAGATTATATGCCCTTCCTGAAAGAGTCAATTCTCCTTTCTTAATTCCTCTTCTATAGAATACTAGGATCAGCAAGTTTACGACCTCACTAAGATAGATAACCAAAGACCTATCCACCATAGCCAATGAACATATTCGTACGTAATATTCTCTGCCTGTCTCATAACCCAGTTGTAGAAGCAGAAAAGGATGGGAATAGCTCTCATCCAAGGTCCCTGAATCTCCTGAGTGTAGAGATGAAGATCATGAATTCTTTTCAATATTCTAAAAAGTCTAAGAGAAATAATACATTTCCCACTGACAGGGCCTCACAGGTCATTATTATTTAAAAGATGCATTTGTTTGGTAGACATAGCTTGGGGAAAGTTTTTCTTTCACTAAGGGACCTTGGTGGGTAGAAAAGTTAATAAGCTCGTTGGGGCAGAGGTTAGGCGGAGAGATCGCCCAGGAATCTGTGTGGAGGTGCCTTCTAGCCCAACATGCTGAGTCATGTGACCCCAGCCTCAGTCTCCTGAGACCTCCTCGGGCCTCATCTATCCACTCTGTTGCATATACCCCGCCTGCTTTGTGAAAATGTAGGCATGAGAATTCATCCCTAAAAATTATTCCAAAGTCCTTGGGAGACACAAAGCATATGTAGCCAGGAGTCTGAAGACAAAGAAAATCAAAGCAATTCACAAAGAACAAAGGAAATGGAAAAGAACAAGAAAATGAAAGCATAAGGATGAATGGAGGCTTGAAGTGAAATACAGGGTATGCATGTGTAGGGAATAAAAAAGAGGGTCATTTAAGAGAGAAAAAGTTACGTGTCAGAAACTGTAAGCAAACAATGGGATTTTAAAAGAGGAACCGACAGAAACAATTTCTTCGTCGTAGGCTGAAAGATTTTAAGGATCAGTGAAGGAAACTTGTAGTCAGTGCGTGGCTGAAAGAGGGAGAGAGACGGAAAGGATGGAGCTGTGTTTAAAAATGGATAAAGATTTAGGAAATCAAAGAATCACAGAGGTCCTCCAGAGGGCTGCTTTTAAAGACACAAAGGCTAATATTATTACAGGATTGAAATAAGGTCAACATTAGAACAGTACTGATCCCTGATTGTTGAGACTGTGCGTTACTTTTCCTTTTCGCCTCTCTATGGTTTAACATGTTCTACCATGGATTTGGATTACTTTTATAATGAAGAAGAGAATTTAGCACATGTAGTAGGAGGGAGCAGGAAGAAACTGAGGCTGGGGTATTTGGAGCAGTGAGAACTGTAGGATGGGCAAGAAGGAGAAATCTGAAGAGCACCAGCTGCCTTGGGTGGCCTCACAGTGAGGATGCTGCTGGAAAGATGGAGACCCTGGACTCGATGGAGGAAGTGAATGGACTCCAGAGACGGAAGAGGATGTCCTCTAAGGCCCATTCCAGTCTTTGACTCCAGGGTTTGATGCATGATCAGGTTGCCACCTTTTGTTTTCTAAGAACTCAAAATCCCCTGCAATGCTCTTCTCAACTTTCCCTTCCCCATGAATACGTTTTCGTTTCATCTCCTCTGGAATCACTGTGGCTGTGTTGATGGGCTGAGCATTTAGCTAGTTCCCACCTTCATTACTCCAAGCTCTGAAAGGCTCTACCTGCCCAAGCTGAGAAGGTGTAGATGATGCCAGAAGAGGCCAAGGTGCTTGAAGTTCTCTTCCCTCTAATTGAGGCGTGTGCAAAATTGCCAGTGGATACCAAGGCAGCCATGGGTTCTTTCCTGCCACTTACTGGCTGGGTAAACTTGGCCAAGCTACTGAACCTGTAAAGTCCTTGATTTCGCTCTTCTGGAAAGTAATGACACTTGACTGGATTGGAGTAGCTAAAGATATCGGCTCAATCTTAAAGTAATCTGATTCATTATTTACTCAGCTTCTTTACATGCACATGGCTGTGCTAAATATTAGTTTTAGAATTGAGGATTCTCATAGACAGGGCCCATCTCAAGCTATGGCTTCAAGATCCCTAGTACTGTGCCCAGCACATTCCCTTTTGTAAAAATCACATTTAAAAAACTGAGATGAAATTCACCTGACACCAAATTAACCATTTTAAAATATATGATTCAGTGGCCTTTAGTACTTTCACTCACGCCATCTTTTTGAACTGTTAGACTAACACAGCCTTTGGGGTTGGTTCCGTTTTGTTTGTTTGTTTGTTTGTTTTTTTAACATCTTTATTGGGGTATAATTGCTTTACAATGGTGTATTAGTTTCTGCTTTATAACAAAGTGAATCAGTCATACATAAACATATGTTCCCACATGTCTTCCCTGTTGCGTCTCCCTCCCTCCCACCCTCCCTATCCCACCCCTCCAGGCTGTCACAAAGCACCGAGCCAATATCCCTGTGCCATGCGGCTGCTTCCCACTAGCTATCTACCTTACTGCGTTTGTTAGTGTGTATATGCCCATGACTCTCTCTCGCCCTGTCACAGCTCACCCTTCCCCCTCCCCATAACCTCAAGTCCGTTCTCTAGGAGGTCTGCGTCTTTATTCCTGCTTTACCCCTAGGTCGTTTTGTTTTAATAAAACAGTGCTGCACTGCACCTCCATGCTCATCCCCTTGCGAACTCACATACAGGAAGCTCTCCAGGTCTAGGACGTGAAGAACCTGCTGGGTCATTGGGCCTACAGGTGCGTTTTCAGTTCAGCGTTTGCTGTCAAACTGCTCTCCAGAGTGGTTTACCACTGCTGTCTGTGCCCCGGCAGTGTCTGAGAGTTCCCATTTCTGCTTCTCCTCCCATCGCGGGGTGCGATATTCCCCATCGTGGTGTGGGAGCCCCACAGCACAGAGCAGGTAAAAGAAATGAACCAGCTCCGGCAACGTCACCACGGAGAGGTCTCGAGAACTTAATGGTGAGTGCAAAAGGCAAGCTGCAGAGCACCAAAGGGTCGTGGGAACTCGACTCCATCCAGAAAATTTTACTTCTTTGGTTACAAAGATACTTGAAGGGAATACAACAAAATATTGACAAACACCAATTCTAAGTGAGGGGGAAATGGGAGGGTTTGATCTAAAAAGTTCTCAAAACCTTGTTGTATTGAAAAAAAATCCTCAATTAAAAGGGGGGAACTGATGTGCAGAGATTCCCAAAATATACTGGGGAACAGATTCTTTTGAAGCAGCTTGCACATTTGGACTCACTTTTCCCCATGCAGAGGTTCATATTAGTGGAGCTGGCTAGGCTTCCCTTGTGAACATTGTTTAAAAGTAGATACAATATCAAGGAATTTTGGAAGTTCTTATTTTTAACCAGTAAAATGAAAATTTTCCACAGCTTGTAATAAAATAAGTGCTCAAGCAGAAGCCTGCCTCTTTTGCTCCATGTAACTACAGCTCAAAACCTGTGCAAGGCTATTCTGGGCCTGGGGTGCAGGAGGTGACTCACTGTGTCCCTCCCTCACCCTTCCCCCACCCGTTTATTCAGGTAAAATCAGATTAGAATAAACATCAAAGGCGGCTTTGGAAGGGAAGGGAAGTCAGAGACATTGAGACCAGGGCTGAGGACAACCATGTGGGTGACATGCTGGCTTCTTAATTAGAGGCAACCGCAATTTACGAGCACCCATTTCCCAGGAACGGCACTAACTTTCACAGCTTCCTTTGTGTGCCCGTGGAAGAAACATTTAGAGCATGCATTCGCAATATATAATTTTTTGCTCTCTTTTTCATAAATGTAAAAGTCTCATGCCTGCTTTTAATGTTATCTGAAATGTTAAAATAAATAAAAGTATGTGACCACGAGCAGATCAAGCACACCTCGTACCTGTGAGAATCTCTGCTCTAGAATAAGGTGCCAGTACTGCCCTGAAACTCCCGAGTTTTGGGCAAATCTGGATTTGAAGCCTGACCTGCCCACTCAGAGGCTGTGAGCCTCAGGCGAGCTTCTCGCTTCCTCTTAGCTTCTATCCCCATCTCTGGAAAGGTGATATGATACCTGCCACTTGGGGCTGCTCTGTAGATTCCGTGAGGCACTTAGCACCACTGCCAATTAACTTAAAAAAATAACAAACCTGAAAATGTTAATCTGAATCATAGCCCTGGGAAGTAGGCTAACCCCTTTCTTCCCATTTTATAGATGAGAATACTGAGGCCCAGACAACACACTTCCACTGAGGAGGGCTAACGCTTGTCCAGGCCAAGCCCCTTTCACTGAGTACCGCCCCCCACCCCCACCCCGACCAAGTGTCTGCAGGTGAACAGTAGATCTGGAGTCACCTTCTCCCCAGCCTTAGTCTTTGACCCCAAAATAGTGTCCAGGGTGATTGTGGCTCCTAAAGGCCCCCGGATCCAGTTTCCTTAGCACTAGTTAAGTAAGTATTATATTAACCAGCTCTTGTATGTTCTGTCAACTGGGCCGTAAGCTTTATTTCAGAGAAGGGACCAAGTCTCCTAGGCCTCAGTAGGCCACAAGCCTCTGAAAAACAGGCTGTATTCCTTGTGAGAGACCTTCAGCGGAGACCTTCCCTGCATAAGCTCATTTTAGCTTTAAGTTCCACCATCCAAGTTTTACCAAGGTGACACACAGACATGAAACTAGAAATAGACTTTCCTATCTGTTCCCCTGAACCCCTTACCTTTGTGCCCTTTCTCAAGTCACTGAACCTCTCAGCCTCAGGTTCCTCACCCATAAAGTGAGGACATTAATATCTTCCTTGCATGTTCTGTGGATCAAAATAAAATGAGATGCTGTGTGGGAAAACGTTTAGTAAACTTTAAGGCAGTTTCCCTCTCTGACTCTCCTCCTGTCCAGCCTGAGCCCCCTCCTTCCTCAAACGAGCAGTAGGACTGTGCCCTCTGTTCTCTTAAAGCATTTCTCAGCAGACCTGCCCAGCTGCCTCAGCTGAGAGGGGACCAAGTGGTCTCACATTCAGTAAAGGAGGAAGAAACAGTGCGTCCAGGCTGAAGAACTTGCCGAATTTCTAGCGCTTGTTAGGTCCATCTCTGTTTATTGTGTTCTAAGCTAAACTCCTTCCAGGATGCCTAAAATCTCCTGTCTTACAAGTTTCCAGCAATGAAATCTTGGTCAAGTTATTTAATGTATCTGAGCCTCAGTTTCCTCATTTAACAAAATATGATAATACTTGCCTCACTGGGTTATTGTATCAAATGAGGACACATTACAGTAGGCAGTCAGAGCCTGTGATTTTTTCCCCTCTTCCCTTGTTGCTTTTCTCTCTCTTCTGTTTATCTTTCTAAACCTCCGTGCCTCAGCTTGCTTTCTGTGACGAGGGGATAAGAATACCTGGCCTACTTAGCTCACTGCTCGTTGTGTGACTCTGGAATAAAGGCTGTGGTAGGGCTTTGGAAACGATGCTATGTAGTATAAATACCTGTGTGGGGTTATTCCCGGGATCTCTGACCTTGAACTGATGAGTGTGCTGGTCCTCCCAGGCCTGGGCTGTTGTGTGCAGTGACCACATGTAGAAGGTCACTTAACATACCTTCTCTTACTGCTCTTCCTGAGGCCCCTGATGCTCTCATATCTACCTGTGGTGCCCTGTAGCCTCCTAACACCTGTCACTCACACGCCTCCCCCTTCTGTCTCTTTCGCCTCCTCTGGATCACAAGACCCAGGACTGTCCACCCACCGCTCCCTGGATACAGAATGATGCCTGCCCCAAATCCTCCGGGCTGTGAGAAGCTGCCTGCCATATGAGCCCCCCACCCTTAGCGTCCTGAATAAATACTAAAGACTCATTATGGGGAGCTAAGGAAAATAAGACATGCTCCCAAAGCCCCCAACGACCCACAGTGTGAACACCCTCACCCCCTGCAGAGGCCACCAGCCCCCTCTGTGGTTGAAGAAGAGCCACTCAGTGTTGGACTCAGAGGGGGCCAGGGTGCTGCCGGCTGGGAGCTGGGAGGGCGGGGCCCACAGAGGCAGGGGAGCTGAGCTGCTCTATTCTGGGCACAGTTTCAAGGCCAGCTGCAGGGAGAACAAGCAGTCGCTGTGTGTCTGCAGCTGGCAGTGGTTAGGCCAGGGCTGTCCCTCACTTGGGGTGTATTTAAAGACACCCCAGCAGATGATCATGCCAACAGCAAAAATGCACACGTAGCTCCAGCCACGTTCAGCCTCCAGCCCAGCCCTCTCCTCCTTCCCTGCAGCTCCCTGGCCGTGGATTTACGTATCCATAGAGTACAGCGGGCTCCTCAGCCTTTCCCCGGTGGAGGTGGTACCACCTGGGGACATGTGCCCCCGGCTCCTGGGCCTCTCTGCCCTCTGACTGAGCTGGCTAAAAGTTCAGGGGATTAGCTGGGGCGGCGCCTCCCACCCTGGGGTTGGTAACCCGGCAACCGCTGGGGAGAGACAGGCAGATGAGTCAAAGCGAAGCACAGAATCTCTGGCTTTGTGTTTTGTTTGTGAAAACTCCCTGTGAACGCAGGCTCCCTTCTGCAGGGAGTGGCAGGGCTTTCCCACACTGCTTCAGGCGAAGGGCTCCTCCCCCAAGGGATGCCCGGGACCCCCTTGACTGCTACTGCAGGCTTAGGGACAAAGCCCATGGGCCGGGAGGAGCCCATCCCGGCTGAATTCTCTGACGGCCTTTCACTTGTTCTTCTCAAGTGAAAACAAGACTACAGGCCTGGATCCCATGGGAAGGGGTTGGTGCGGGGGGTGCGGGTTGGTAAACTGAGAACTATGGGCAAGGGACCCGATGGGCCTGAGGTCCCGCAGCAGGTGTGCAGAGAAGTTTGGGCTTTCAGGTGGCCAGAGACCAAGCAGACCTTTTCATAGAAGTGACAAGACCTCACGAGAGCAGCCCAGCAGATGCAGGGTGAGAGGTGGGAAGTGGGCAGCTTCCGCCGGGAAGGGAAGCTGACAAGCTAAAAGTGTCTGAGTCAGGCTGCTCCAAGTGCCAGCCCAGTGAGGAAAACACGAGTGCACCAGTGGGGTCAGCTGTGTAATTTGAGGGGCCTGGTTCAAAATGCAAATACAGGGCCCTTTGCTAAAAAATCATCAAGAATTTCAAGACAGTGTCAGAAGAGCATTAAACCAAGGGTCCTTCTGAGCGACTGTGCAGGCTGCACACCCATGAAGCCAGCCCTGGGTGCCCGTGAGTCAGCTCCTTGAAAGCAGCGGCGGGCGAGCTGGGGGATGTCTGGCCACCTCCGGCCTCAACCCCCAGACCCCTCAGCCCTGTGGCCATCAGCTCCCAGACTTTTACCAGGCTTGGGACATTGCCTCTACCCTCACAGCAGCTCCTCTCCCTGCGTGGGCAGCACCTGCCTTCACCTCTCGGAAAAGGGGAAATTTCAAGGCCACAGTGGGGAGAGGGCTGAGGGCCGGAAGGGACTGCGGCCCTGAGTCCACTGGGCCTCTAGGTCTGGACGGGCCGAGAAAGGCAGGCCCCATGACTGGAGCCTCCTGGGAGTGAGGCCGTGGATGTGTTGGGAACAGGATGGATGTACAATGGACTACACTTGGGATCACCTCTTGAGGACGCTCCAGGACATGTCCTGAGGGTGCGTAACAGTCCAGGAGCAGAACCAAGGTCCAGCAAGCCTTGGGAACTCACCTCCAACTCTATGTGGTCGTGGAGTTTCTTGCAGGTGGCTGCGAAGGTCTCTGAGGTGCCGAATTCAAAGTACCACAGCTTGTTCTTCATCCTGGACCACGAAGCAGAAAGATGACTCAGTGTTCTGTGTTTGAAATGGTCGTGTACCACAGCTCTGCTGTCGGTGTCCCCAGTCTTATGTTTTCAGTACTTGTTAATTGGATCAGGGATGGAACATTTTTAACCAACCATTCTTGCTATGAACTTAGAGAAAAACCCATTTATTTCTTAGACATCACGGCTACTCTGGGTGAACTGCCAACAGATCTGTGAACTTCCTGGTCAGAGAAGGAGAAAGGCCTGCTTTGCCTCTGTATCTGGATCAAGGGAGGAGTTCCATGAAAGTCAACCAGAGGCGGCAAGGGACAGCATGCTCTGGTCACTGTCCTTTCTACTACTAACGCAGAGGAACTTCAATAACTGGGGTACAAAGGGACGATCAGACAGCCCTTTGAGACTTGAGGGATGTACACTCTCAGGACAGAGGGGGAACAGCCCAACATTAAACCAGCTAAAATGTGTGCTGCTTTGCCTGTGCTTTGAATGGGAGAAGCAGAGTGGAGAGAATTGGACACAGATTTGCAGGCAAGGTGGAAAGAGAAGAAAAAACGTGAGTTGTTTGCTAGCAATAGTTCCCCCCACTTCTTTCTCAACTGTGTTTGCTTAGGCTATGACAATCCTTGTTCTATTTGCTTCAAAGTAAGAGCTCACTATTTTGAACTTTAAAAATTTTCAACATTTTCCTTATTGGGGGAAAAAAAAGAAACACAACGGGGTTCCCATGCAGCCGGGAGCTTTGCGAAGTCAGATGGTGTGTCCTGACACTTGGTCGTTCTGATCAGATGGTCTCACCAGGAAGTGTTTCTGAAGGTATTCCATTCCTTCCATGCCAACTGTCATCCCCTTATCAGGGGCTGGCTAAGAGAAGGGACACTGTCCAGTTCATAAGCTGGCAGATTCTGCTGAGGAAGGATTTAAAAGAATCACATTCTTCTTGGCACACTCTTCAGGAGAGAGGATGCCGCTCTGCGTGTTGCGGATCCTCCATCCTCAGATCTGTGGACTAAGAGGAAAGGAGCATTCTTCAAAGGGAAGAAGGCTCTTATTTCTTCCTAGTATTCCTTAGGTCATACTGTTTAGAATAACAGACAAAACTTTTCTCTCTACATTTCTCAAAGAGTCCACCTAGAACTTGAAGATGAGACTGTGCCCTCCCATTGCGTGAAGATTTCTAAGACCTAGTTCTAAGACCTAGTTGGGAAGATTTCTGACTCTTGGTATGCAGGAGAAGAAATGATAAATGATGAAGGAAATAAGAATAAGCAGGGCTTCCCTGGTGGCACAGTGGTTGAGAGTCCGCCTGCTGATGCAGGGGACACGGGTTTGTGCCCCGGTCCGGGAAGATCCCACATGCCGCGGGGTGGCTGGGCCCGTGAGCCATGGCCGCTGAGCTTGCGCAACCTGAGCCTGTGCTCCACAACGGGAGACGCCACAACAGTGAGAGGCCCGCGTACCGCAAAAAAAAAAAAAAAAAAAAAGAATAAGCAAGATTTATGGAGTTATGCTCATGAAGAAAGTTAGAAGGACTGGGTGTGCTTTAAGTAGACCACTGCTTCTCAACCAGCGTGCTGCGGCACAGGTACGCCTGAGATACCAATCTCCTCAGCCTTCAGGGTGGCCAGGTTGGGGTCTGGGGCAGGCTGAGCACCACCCTCCCCATGCCACAGCTGGCATTCTCTTCTGTGTGACAGAAATGCCAAACAAATGCTTTTGTTTTCTATGCCTGCCACGATATGCATAGGGAACACTGCTCCGATCACTAGTTCTCTGTATGCACAGTAATGTGAATACAAACTACCTGGGGATTTCATTGAAATGCAAATTCTGATTCAGTCATTCAGGATTTGGGCATAAGAATTCCTTGTTTTCTAATAAGCTGCTAACGCTGGTCCAGGGATCACACTTGGAGCTGTGAGGATCTGGAGACTACATTTGTGGTTCTGAGACATTAGTATTCGTAAGAATCACTTGGCGAATGTGATTAAAATGCTAGTTCCTGGGGTCCAATTTGTAGAGATTCTGTGTCAGAGCTGTGGGGCGGGGCCCAGGAATACGCATTTTTATGAGTGCCCAGGTGATCATTATGCAGGTGGTCAGCTGTCAGGACTTTGAGAAACATTGCTCTAGATCCCAGTGAAATGACACCCAAGGAAGAGGACAGACCGATTAACCCTGAAAGAGAGGATTCCTTGGGGAGGACAGAATGAGGGTCAGTGCCTTTCAATAGACAGTGATGGCAAAAGACCCAGTAACAGGAAAAACACAGATTGTCAAGGTTGAGGATGCCTCTGCAGCAGTGAAGGCATCTCTGCAGCCAGGAGACCCGCATCATGATTCCACTTGAAATATCACTGCTGGTCTGAATCATGACTTTTGAAAGTTATTGCCAGGAGATTTAGAGTTTTAATAAAATTTCCAGAAGCCACAAGCTATTTTTGCCCAGAAGTGGCTCTTCTGATGATCTAATAAGGTTAAGAGGTCATGGTTAGGTCAGTATCACAGAATGACTGAGAGGATCAAACAGACTGCTATTCCATTGCTGGTTAAGTGTCCATTGCTGGCTGTGTAACCTAAGCCTCAGTTTCCTGATCTGTAAAGTGGAGATAATAAAAAGATCCGCTTCAAGGGGTAGTTGAGAAGATTAAATGGGATGACTGCAGAGCACTTCCCATAATGCTTGCTGCATGATAAACTCACCAAAACTGTCAGCTACTTACTTATCAGTTATAATTTCAATGTCTTTTGAGTTGGCATGTTTGGATAACATAATAAGGTTAAATGACAGATCAGGTTGGGTAGCCGTAGACATTATACATTCAAATTTTTCTGGGACAGAAAAATATGTGATCATATTTGTCAGATCATGTGTCTTGACTTTTGGTTAAAAATACATGTTCCCAACATGTCTAATCTAATAGATTTTTTCCAGAGTCACAGACCACACCCTAATCCCTGGTTAATTATCTTGACTGGTCACGTAACTGTCCAAGACGTGATGCTGATTGCAAATACGCTTTTGAGAAAGTGCACGTTTGGTGTGAGACAAAGTAGTTATCGATTCAAGAAATATTCGTTGCGCCAGGACTAGATAGGGTGTACTAGGTGCAATGGAGAACAAAACACAGCACTCCACGGGCCAGACACCTGGGAAGGGCAGCCAAGGAAACAGATCATAGGGTCGAGTGCTAAGCACTGGGACCACCTAGGAGGAGGGACATCCAATTCTTAGTGGGACCACCACTCATCCTAGGTGGATGATGAGTTCCGAAGGATGTGGAAAGGAATAGGGAAGGTGGAGAAAGAACATTCTAGGCAGAGGGAAAAGCCCAAGCAATGGCACAGGGTAAGAGAGAGCATAGACCTGCTAGAGGGGATCTGGAACTCAAGGAGGGGTGGATTGGCCAGATAAGGCTGGAAGGGCAGATAGGAGCAAGATTATAAAAGCTGGGATGCCATGTGTAGGTGTTTGAGCTTTATCTTAAAGTCTGTAGTGTGTCATGGACCATCCTTAAGTGGGGGTGGTGATAGGGGGTGGCAGTAGTGACCTGAACAGACTTGTGCTTTTTAAAGATCACTCTGTCCCAAGTCTGGAGAGTGGACTGCAAGGGGTGGGTACAGACTGGAGGCCTGGAGAATGGTTTTTAGGTGGTGTAGAAACTCAGGAGAAACCCAGGAGAGAATTGGGAAGGACCTGAACAAAGGTAGTGACAGTAGGGCTCAGGAGAAGAGAAGGGATTCACAAGCTAAAATATAGGAGGTGGAACTGACAGGGCTGGTTTGTTGTAAGGAGTGAGTAAGAAAGAATAGTCAAAGTGACACCCAAGTTTTTGTCTTAGGTGGCATGATTGCTGGCAGGTGCTGTTCCCTGAGAGAGTGGCACAGGAGATCAATTCTCCAGTGGCAGTCCTCTTTGTAATTGAGGGACAGCACTTTTGTGTTGTGGCTCATCTGTCCATCTATATCCATCCATCCACCCACCCACACATTCATTCATCCTTCCATTCACCCATCCATACATCATCTATTGAGCCATACTATGGAACAGGCACTGCATAAAGGCCTGGAGATAAGTGATGAGTAAGACAGGCAAGATCTCTGCCTCACAGAGTTTACATACTTTTAATAGCTTCCCCAAGATGCTAACCTCTGCCCCACAGGGAACTATGTGTTCAAAATCTGACAGCTTTTGGGACTTCCCTGGCGGTCCAGTGGTTAAGACTCCACGCTCCCAATGCAGGGGGCATGGGTTCGATCCCTGGTCGGGGAACTAAGATCCCCGCGTGCTGCACGGCACGGCCAAAAAAAAAACAAAGACAAAATCTGACAGCTTTTATTTCTCCTCTTAATTCGGGCACATTTTAGTTAGAAGTAAATACATTCTATTGCTATGGTTCTTTGGTTTTGCACTCTGCTAAACATTTCACGAATACTATCACTTTCGACTCCCTGAAGAGCCCTATGAAGTAGGTACTATCACTACAAGTCAGGGAAGACTTGGGGGAGAAGTAAGTTGCCTAAGGTTGCAGAGCAGATAAGTGCCGAGGGGGCACCCAACCCTGACTGTCGGACCCCAGAGCCTGTGCTTTGCTCCCCTGCCACGGTATCTTCTCATGCTTTGGATGTTGTGTGGTGTGGTGTGCTCCTACTACACTGCCTAGGCTGCCCTGGTTGTCCCTCACGAGGCTGTGAAATGGACGCAGGTGTGGGCCTGGGGCATTAGTGGCTGCACCGTGCACTAGGAAATGCTGTCTGATGAAGAGTGTGTGTCGCCCCCCACCCCCCACCCCCAGGTCCCAGTGGCCAGGGAGGTTCTAGAGGAGTTTCGATTGGATTTGTCACAGGAACCTCCTGGTCTTGAATCTACACAGTCTCAGAAAGTCAGGGAGACCAGAATTGATCCCTAGAAAAGCCAGATGCTCCCAGGACACCCTGCACCTTTCATTCTCTCTGCTCACCCAGAAATGAGGCAGAGGCAGTGCCCTTGCACCATCTCCTACACAGAGTGAAACAGG
Source organism: Lagenorhynchus albirostris (assembly GCF_949774975.1). NCBI lineage: Eukaryota > Metazoa > Chordata > Mammalia > Artiodactyla > Delphinidae > Lagenorhynchus > Lagenorhynchus albirostris. The sequence goes on from NC_083099.1 coordinate 64,635,925, forward strand.
GAAAGCTGGGAGACAAACATAAATTGTTCCTTGGGTACCTCCAACTTCAGCTTCCACGCCGGCCAATTTTGGCCACTCATAACAAGAGAGGGTAGTGTGGCCTAATGCAAAGATCCCACGATGGAATTGAGGAGCCCTGCCTTCAAATTCTGACTCTGCCCTTTATGGGTTGTATAACTTTGAGCATTTTTTTTTTTTACTTTTCTGAGCCTCCTTACTCATAAAATGGGTAAATACCTAATTCACAGAATGTTATAAATACTGAATGAGACACGTAAAATATCTAGAACAGCTCTTGGTCTATAGGCCCTCATCCCCTATACACATTAAAAGTTTGTTGATTGAATGTCACCGATGGCCTGTCCATAATCAAAGTACTATCTTCCTAATGAAGATCACATATCTTGTTTCTCAGAAAAATTGCCGCTAGCCTTATATTAGATAATATGGAGGGGGATTACTTTGGTTGCCTCTGTCCTGGCCACTAAAATGGTTTAAAGTACAAAGACTGGGGCCCTGGGGGTAGGGGCAGAAGAAGGAAGAGAATCCTCTTGGGATAAAGGTTGATCAGGTGGAGATGGCCCCCAGAACCCTGCATGATTGAGGCCCACTGATGGTGGGCCCTCAGGTGGAGGTTGCCTTCAGGCCAAGTGACACCGAGAAGACAAGACAGACCCTCTCTTTGTATATGTTGGGAGGTTGTCGCCAAGGACTTCACTGGCAGGCCTATCTGAGGCCGGGTTCCCTCAAGGTTTCTCAGCTGCTCTGAAAACAGGAAGGAAGGCAAGCTCCCAGCCTACTGTCATTGCATACCGAGACACCAGAGAGCAGTAATCTGGATTCCTTGGTTCTGTCTACACTGGCAGAGCAGATTGGTATAGCATATAATCAACAGGTTATTTGTTGATCTGGAAGTAGAGAAAGCCTCTCATCAGGGAGGCTTTGGGCTTTTGGTTTTGCACTCTGATAAATATTTTACATATATTATCTCTTTCCATTCTTGGAAGAATCCTATGAGTAGGTACGCTTGATACAAATAAGAAATTCACAGGTTGAAGCAAATTCACCTCTGCCTCATCTTCTCTTTTCCCTTTCCCCTTTTCCCTCTACCAGCACCAGCACCTTTCCAAAGCCTTTGGTAAAAGCCAACAGGCATGTGATACCCTATAATTTGACAAAGCCCCCACTCTTCCTGCTAAGTAGACGGCCCGACTGCCAGCGTTCCTCTTGTCTTTTTTTTTTTTTTTTTTTTTTTTTTTTCCTCTTGTCTTTTGAAGATGTCTCCCCCGCCACTTTCCCCTTAGCCCTTGCTGCAGGTTTGCTGCTGCTGCATGGGGCACTGGTTTCTGTCTGTTTCATTTTCAGTTGTACAGGAACATGGCATTTGGAATCCGTGAGGCTAGTGTTCCTGCCTGGCTCTGCCACTTCCTGGTTAGACAAGTTATTTCAGTTCTTTGACCCTTCATTTCTTCTACAAAACGGGCATATTATTTTCTACCCAGCAGAGTTGTGAAGCTCACGTGGCAAATGCGAAACACCAAGCAGGTGTTTAACACATGGGAAGTGCTCCCTCACTGTTCTATCTTGTTGCTAGGAGACACACTCACTGGGAGACTCGTTCCCCAAAGGCTGCAGGGGTAGGGACAGGAGCAGTGTGCGGGTCTATCCCAGGCAGCCAATATTTTTTGAAGAAAATAAAACTAACAATGTTTTAATGACTTCTGGACTGCTTTTTCTGCATCCCTCTTCCTGAGTTTTCTTTGGCCCACCATTTCTTTCCTTCTCATAATCACCTTTCAGCTGGAGATGACTAATCCTTAACCAGTTGTCCTGAGGCTGGTTTCCAGGTCCACGAAACTCCTAGGTTCACTGTCAGGCTCTAAACTACCCCGGTGAACCTGTTCTTGAGGCAGAAGCCCCTTGTCTGGGCTCCAAGGGACTCTCAGTCACATGCAGGAGCGGCAAACAGCAGTAGTGACACCATGGGTTGATTCTATTTCTGGGCTTTCTTAATTTCCCTCTGCTTTCTAAGAAAATAATATTGATTAGTAGTTGAATCCTTTCATTTGACAGATGAGGGGAAAATGAGACGAATTAAAAATGTTCTTTTATATTTGTCAGCAATTTAGGGCTGGATTCAGTCACCATCCTGACAGCCTATGAATAGCCTGTCTTCAAGGATGTCCACAAGAAAAACCAAGCTAGCTGCTGGGCATTTTCACCAGCAAAGGCAATGAGCTTCTGGCGGCCCTTTTCTGATAATCTAGGAAGTTTTAAGGCAGGAGACTTTTGAAGTCATCGAAACATGAAAACATTTCTTTGGACGTAGAAGGCTACAAAGAAGACACTAGAGCTATTTCTAGAAATAGGAGCCCTTGAAGTGAAGGTATTCCTCTTTGTGGTTTGGACTTTGATAATCAGGTTCCCTGAGTGGGTCATGACTCGAACAGTCAGTTAGGCCTCTCTCAGCCCAGTGAAGCAGACGCTGCCCACATGATCGTGCTCTGTGTTGTGTTGAGGGAGTCGAATGATATGGGGGCCATGCTGGGCCAGTGGGCAGGAGACTCCCCTCCAGCCCCAGTTCTCATACACACTAGAATGTGATACCACATGAGTTACTTGGGGACTCCCAGACTCAGTTTCCTCATCCTACAATGAAGGGCTCGGAACGATGGATTTCTGCGGTTTCTCCAAGCTCCGTGAACAACTTGAGATAACGGGATACAGGGCAGGGTCGGAGGGCCCACGTGCACCACAACCAGTGCCGTGTAGAAGTGTGGGCCCAAGTATTGCCAGGGCTGCCATTTTTTACAGAGATGCCAGAAATGTGTTTTTACGTAAAATCTCCTGATTATTAGAGTTGGCAACCAGTTCAACTCTTTAAAAGAACACTGTACAGGCCAAAAACCACACATCCAGGGAGAACTACACCTAGCCAACAGGCTACTTCAGTACACTAGGTGTACATTTTCATAAGGTTCATCTCAACTAAAAAACAAAAACAAATGATCTCCCTTAATACCATGGGTTTGCTGGGTTACTAGTGGTGGTATTGCTATGACTACTAAAGATAGTAGACTGGTGCCAGGTTATTAAGGGAAATAGTAATCTAGCACAACCAGACAGGTATGATAGCAACACAGGAAGGGCAAATGCAACTTGAGCTGAATGACGACTGTTAGTAATAATACCAAGACTACTTTATCTGTTAACATTTTACATTATTTGAATCCCAAGTGCTTTTGGATGTTTAGTAATTGTGTTAACTAAAGTTTAGATCAAAGGTTTCGGGCTTCCCTGGTGGTGCAGTGGTTGAGAGTCTGCCTGCCGATGAGGGGGACACGGGTTCGTGCCCCAGTCCGGGAAGATCCCACATGCCGTGGAGCAGCTGGGCCCGTGAGCCGTGGCTGCTGAGCCGGTGCGTCCGGAGCCTGTGCTCCGCAACAGGAGAGGCCACAACAGTGAGAGGCCCGCGTACCGCAAAACAACAACAACAACAACAAAAACAAAACAAAGGTTTCAAAAAGAAAAATAAAAGCCAAGATAGGTAGGCTTAGTTCTAAGGCCAGGATGTCCAGTCCTGTAAGGGACCAGTGACTGTCACCTCACAGGTGCTGCAGAGGCCATCTGTGTTACCTGCACACCCAGCTGCCCTGGCCCATCAGAGAGCTTGTCACCACATCGAATCCACCCTGTATGCTGTCCCCTGCTCTCACTGTTCACTGGAATGGCACTCGGTGACCGGCAGGCACAGAGCTGTGGATGGCAGGGGCTCTTCCAAGACGAGGTGGTGACCCCTCTGGTACAAGGGAGCGTGAGCCCCCAGCAGTCAGGAAGCAGGCTTTATAAATAGCTGTTTCTGTTCTCTGAGGGTGACTCCTGTGCCCGCTGTTCTTGCCAACAGATTTGTCTTGGCTCAGCTCAAGGGGCGAGGTATTCCCTGGCTTTTTTCCATACTAGGGACAAGACTGGTGTTCATGGCACTCAGAAAAATCTAGGGTGGTGAATGGACGGGAGGACTGGAGACCAGAGTCCAGGAGGGGGTGGGCAGAGGTATGGGGAACAAGAAAGAGGGGAGAGCTCAAGAAGGGTCTAAAGAAAATGCAAAGACCAAGAAAGGAGGGAGAAACCCGCCTAGCATGTATTTTATAGTACATAGATCGAATCCTCTTAATAACCTATGAAGACACTTCTGAAGTCATTTTCATGTGTGAAAAGTTACCTGCAAAATCACAGATGACAGAGTGTTTGCACTTAAGGGAACTTTGGGGTCCAGGGATTCCCAGCCAGGAGATCACAGGTTGCAAGGAATATTCCAAAGTATGGAAGGAGTCCATGAGTTGCTGTCAGCATTTCATAATATGTAATAGTACTGGGGCATTTACTCATAACAAAGACTGCACAGACTAACTAGTGGGTTAAAGTGTTTTGTGATGTGAAATGGAATAAAATCAATTACATCGGTTACTCTTGGCAACCAGAGGAACTGATTGAATGGCAAATGGATATTGTTGATTCATAAAGATGGAAAATGAATGATTACTTAGAACAGCCTTACGGCTGACAGAAATCTTATTCAGTATGGCACCCATGGTGGGGGCTGGTGGTGAAGAATAAATAAAAATAGTGCACTATCGGATAGTATCTGGGCGCATGCGGAACCGTCACTCCATACCAGCTCCGGATGGTACTTCCTTTCTGAACCGTAGCAGCCTTCTCAGGGTACAGATGAGGAAACTGAGGCCAGTCCTCGAGGATGCAGTGGCTGGAATTCGAACCCCAGCTCCCAGCTTCCCATCCTTATCCCTTACGTTTCCACTCCCCCCGCCCCTCCTCCGGCTATGCCCCAAAGGCATCTGAGAGAAGTGGAAAGGTCAGCCAAAGCCACAAGAGATGGTGTCTGCAAAGCTGCGGGCCATTCTCATGCCTGCCTGTGGGCTGGCTTTGATCACATCTACTGCTCAGGCCACGGAAAGGCCACGAGCTCCAGCTCGAGGTTGGCCGGCTTGTTGCTCAGGACCCCACGGTGCTTTTCCCCACAGAGCGTGCAGTCTGGGTCTCCCTATTGGTCTCCAGTCTCCACTCTTGCCCCAGAGTAACAAAGGGCCAAACCCACTGGCCTCATCCAGAGCAGTCTCTCTACCCCCTTCAAGGGTAATTGTAAGCTGCAGAGAATCTGCTCCCTCTGAGCAGTGACCCTTCACCTGCACACAAGACAGTTTGTTTCCGTGGACTAGGGACAGAGTCTCCTTTGGTCGGTGCTCCCGAATTCTGCCCGGCACCCGACAGTATCTCCTGCTAAGGGCAGGACTCCAGCACGAAGCCAGCCGAAGTCTGAAACCGGATCCTCCCCCAGGGCAACACCCGGGGACACACGTGTGTGCAGGCACACACCCAGGCCCCAACAGGGAGGCTTCTCTCAGGCTCTCCATCCACGGGCACCGAGCACACTCACGGCCTCTGATGCTCTGAGGCCCCGGGGTCTCTCCGAAGCCCGACTTGAGAACCGCCACAGTGATGGGAATGCCACCACATGGTCCTGCCACTTTGGGGGCGACCCTCAGGAGAGACAGCTGGTGAGGCAGCTAGGGTTTTCCTCTCCTGAGGGCCTGAGTGTCTAGAGTGTCTTGCAGTCAGTATCCGTCCTTGCCAAGAGAAAACAGCTACCTTCCCCCATCCAAAAACGTAAAAACAAAAATAAAATAAAAATCTCACCGAGTTTGGCTGTTTTTAGCAATCCTTTCTCCCTTTGAAGATTTATTTGTGGAATGAAAATCCCCTTCAGGCCCATTTGGCTGAGGCTACGGGGCTCTGAATAAGCTCGCTCGCACAGTTTGCAGACAGCAAAATCGAATACGGGGACCAAAAGCAATCCTGCTCCCGGAGGGAAAGGGGCAGAGGCAGATGCGTGTGGGGTCTCTAAGGTTCTGTAACGACTGCTTAGCTGTTGTACAGTTTTTGATTCCCAGCTACGCTTTGCCAGCACTCACACATCCATCGGCCCAGGAAGCTGCTATCCGAAGGCAGGAGGGGACGGTTAGGGCCGAGTCGGGAGGACGGCTGATTAGAACATAGCCCTGAACACCTGGAGAAGGTCTAGGCTGAGGAAGCCCTCAGAAGCTCTTGCTGAGGAAGGCCACTTCCCGGGTCCTGACCAACCAAGGTTAGAAACGGAAGAACTGTCTGGGGGAGTAGGACGCAAGCCCCCAAAGCAGGTCCACACCCTCACCCTACCGTAATTCACCTACCGGCCTTCCCAGGGAGGCTCCGAGACAGACGGCAGAGCTTCCCCTCCCTCTCCATGCCCTCCAATCCAGCTCACCCCCAGCTGTTGGGAATCCCTCAGTCCCCACTTATTGAGTGTCTATTTTGTGCTGGACCTGCACTGGCTGCTTTAGGAACCAAAGGGTCCCCTCACGTGGTCCTCACACCTGTCTTCTGTGGTGGGTGCTATGTGGTTAGTTTGCAGATGCGTCTGAGGCTGCTGCTTCTCGGCGAATGCGCAACTGGCCTCGAGGGGTATCGTGGTGTCTGAGGGGTGCTGGCTGAATGTCTCTCCCTCCCACGACCGGCCTTTCTGAGCTTGAGGCGCTGCCCCACTTGTGACAGGTCAGGTTACAAAAGTTCCATGCTTAAGCCAGTTGTTTGTCACTCGGAGCACATTTTCCCATAGAAACAATGTTATGTTGAGATTGGGTTCTCAGAGTAACGACCAAAGGCAATAAGCCTGTTAGGTATCCGATGTCTAGTTTTGGAGACAGCTTGGTAGAGCTGAAAAAGCCCTGGTTAGAAGCCAGAAAGGCCTGGGTTCCAGCCCCAGGTCAGTCACTTACTTGCTATGTGGCCTGGGGCAACTCATTTAGTCTCTTTTCCTTAGTTTCTTCATCTTTGAATTGGTATGATATTCCCTACCTTGCAGGGGTTGTTGGGAGTATCAGTTGAGAATGTATACGTGGGTCCTCTGACATACACTCAAATAATGAAGCAACAGAACTCCACTGCCACGTATAAAACTGGCTTTGTGGCCTCATGGATTCTGAGTCCCAACTTGAAACACAAACGGCACGTCTTTCCTGCTGAATTTGGATTGGAGAATATTTGCTTTCCTCAACTTCCTGGAAAAGAAACATGGGGACTCTTCCACCCTAAAATCCCTGGTGGCCACCCTGAAATCTGGGCTGGAGTTCTGAATAGACTGGGACTGGAGGTGCCAGAGGGAAGTAAGAAGCAGAAGAGGTAGGAAGGGGAGGAAAGGGCACGACTTAAGTATGCATCGTATTTCTTCCTTTGGCTTTCATAAAACTGCATGATGATCTGGTTACTTTCTCCGAAGTTTCCTGTGCCTTCCACACCATAAGCCAGTTGGATGCTTCCTGGTCAGAATTAAATACAGAGTAAGGCAGTTCCCTCCTTGCTCCCTCTACCTTTTAAATCATGAAATTGTTAGCAAGGCAAGTCAACAATTCATTTGATGGGGCAGATACCTGAACAAATACCCTCTTCCCATCTTTATTCCATCTTCTTCCTGTGCTGCTTAGAAAAAATCTTAAATAGGAAAGCATCAGCCAGAGCCTCCCTCTGCCCGAGAAGACTGCAGTATACACCGCCAGCAAAATCCTTTCTTTTTCGCCCTTTTGAAAATCTCATCCGTATGCTCTCGGCTTTGCTTCCACTCTGACGTTTGTGACGACTTCTACTTATGTACACAGTCCTAACACCTGTTTCAGTGACTGTGATCATGTGAACTTGTTACCCTGACCTAGCATGGCGTTCTGAACCCAGGCCTTTCTGTGTGTTCTACCCACCACATCTCTGCTGTCTCGGAGGTCATGCTTGTCTCCCCTGTTCACTTTGCCCCCTCACTGTGCAGTTGGCAAACGTGTCCCCACTGTGGATGTGACCCCACTGCCAGTCCCTCGGAGAACTGCTTAGCACCCCCTTTGCCAGGCCTCTTATTTCTAGCTCACACCTGCTGCCCTTCTGTGGGTTGTGATTTTAGAGTTTCATCTGAGCATTCTACTTTATCCCCTTTAAATCTCATTTTAAAGCTCTCCTGTTTAGTCTTCAAGTCTCCGGCCAAAAATATTTTTCTTGGTTTATGTGACAAGCTCCCGATTCCTTGCCAAGGGGCCCAGCATCCAAATCCACGGTCCCGAGGAACAGGCGTTCTCAGCCCAGTTCCAGAGCAGCCCGTGTTCCCCACACACGCATGCCTGTTTCTTCAAAAATCTTGACTAACGGCTGAGGAAGAGACTAGAGCATCACCTCGGCACCATGTCCCTTAGTTTCCTACCCAAGATACCAGAGTCACCTGAGATACTAACCAGGATTCTTCTGGATGAGCGACTTGTTCCCACACCCACGGCCAGGAGGGAGAAATAGTCTATGGGTTATTTGAGCATGTTTACTCCTTTTTGTCTTTAATGCAGGGGTTTTCACTAACGTGAATTCAGCAAAATATTGGTCTCACAAGATGCTCTGGGGTATGGGGATTCTGTGGTCAACTAAATTTGGGAGACTAAATAATTTATCCTGCTTTTGCATGGTCTCAATAGGTTAGAATCTACATATACTAAAGGCTCTACATTATCATACAGAAGAGAAATAGATTTAACTTTGAATTTTCCCATGACTGAGCTCCCCTGTCTTCCTGTGCCTCTCCTTTTAACATCCCGTGGGATGCACTTTAACCAATGCTAACTGCTTGAAGAAGACAACCTGATAGTGACTCCCATAGGCGCTCATCAAACCTCATGATGATCCTGTTAGCTGTTCTACTTTCCCTTCTCCAGAAGGTCCAAATCTATCTCCTTTGGGTACAATCTCATACTTTAATTTTTTTTCTCCTCAAAAGGGACTGGGCCTTCCCTCTTTATTTCTATGTTATATCTACTTATTAATCAGACTCTGATTCTGCTTTATGTTCTCTTTGACCTTCTGAGTGCCTTTTCTTTCTGGATCATTTCTTTTAGGATGTCTAAGAACTCTTCATCAATGCAAAGACACTGACCTCTTAGGTTTCCTCAAGCCTATTCATTCTCTCCTTCGGTAGGAGACCAGTTTACATTTGCAACACCAATAATTTGTGACCATGGTGGAGCAAAAAAAACAAAAAAAGTAATTGGCCCCCATCATATCCCTGAGTTTATATTTCCTGGGCATCAGTGTGACAACTTGGAGGTCTACAGATCTTATAAGGCTTGGAAAGGTGTTTGACTTGCACAGTGGTTTTTAAAATTGGAAGATATTTTACATAAACACCTGGAGCCCAGCTTCTCTTGAGAAATCAGATCTGTTAGAACTGGGTTGCTTTCCAACCTGGCAACAATTGACCAGAGCTGAGTACTGGCTGCTCCCATTACACAGGGTATATGCTCTCCACTTTGCCAGAGTTACCACCACTCCTTAAAGCTTTATTTCCTCCCACTTCCCTCATTTACATTAACTGCCTGTCTCTGCTGACATTTGGATTTGTGACCCCTCATACAGACCTCTGTAGTTTCCTCCTGGGAATCTTCCTAAAAGCTGCCTCAAAAGTGTCTCTCCCACTTCCTTCCCAATCTGATCCTTTCCATCTGTGCTCTGGTACCTTTGGTTATGAGTCCTAATATGTGTCTGGTTTGAAGGTCTGACCAGCTGCAGGACAGGAGGAGTTGAAGCTGTTGGTATTTGTAAAGATCATGTGCACAGAAATGAAATATCAACCCAAGCCCACCTTTTCGGGGGAAATTTTTTTCAGTTGTTCTATGCTTATAAATCAGGTATAACCTGGTAAGTTATCAACTATTCAGCAATCATGGAACACCAAGTAATGAACTTGTCCTTTAACTACTGCAGAAGTAGCTTAAGTTCATGTTTACCTTGCCCCTGAATTTCCCACTTTGCACACATGGATGGTTATTATGAATGTTAACATTATACTATTAAGTCTTGATAATTAAGGGACAAGTTATCCAGTCCCCAAATCTCTTCTTCTTTTCTAACCCATTGACTTACTGTTGGTCATTTAATTTTTCTGTAGTACACTCATCTCCAGCTGGGTGGGGAACACGATTATAAGTACAAATCATGAACCAGGCCATCAGCTCAAGCTGGAGGGCATCCTGTTGTATTATCCTCACCCCCAACCCTGCACGTGTTTGCAGAAACCCTGATTATAAGCAGCCTCCATCCCTCTCCCTACCCAAGTTCAGGGACGAGGTGGGACAGAAGACAAAAGGGAGAACCTGATTAACTAGAATGCTCTGTGTTGACGGTTCCAATAAAAGTTTCACTGAAACTAACAGTTTGGGGTTTTAATTTATCCATGACATTCCTACCACCTCTTGCCCTACGGTAACCCAAAGCTGGAGATTACAGACACACTTTCAGCTCATTGAGTTCAAAGGCAAGGTAGGGTACTTGGCTTGATTGGCACTTTGGAATGCTCTCCAAAACGGTCCACTTTCAAGATTAAAGGGACTCTTCGTTCAACAGAATAGAAAACATCTTGTTACTAGACAGTGAGGAATTTCAACCTAAGTGTAGGTTCAATAAACATGAATATTCAGCAATTATGTTAAGTCCCTGATACTTTGGCAACTTGAGGCTATAAGAACACTCTTGGAACGAAGAGAGCCCCTCGTTCATTGAAGAGCATTAGAAGATCGGGAAAAGGCTTTCTTAGTAAAATGTGAAGTGGTAAGGCAAAAAAAACAAAAAACAAAAAACAAATAAAAAAAACCCCCACCACTCCTACAATCTTCAAAGTAGAGATCTGTAATCTTCAAAGCAGAGCTCTGAAGACCTCTCTCAGAGTGATGTTTGTAGAAGGGATGCTTATACTGGGAAGGGGGTTAAAACCTAAAATCCAGTCCAAAGCTAAGATTCTATATGTTGTTATTATAGGTAAGAATCACAGCACTATGCATTTAAGTGAGAGATTCTGCCGTGTACTCATATATATACTGCTGCATGTTCTCCTGACAAATTCCTGTATAACGAATAGCATCATACCAGCACCTGAAACATTTCAAATCCATTTATTTATCTCCTCTAATTCTCATAAGCATCTTGTGAGATCATTGTAATTTCCATTTACGCGCCAGAAAATTAAGAATCAGAGCAGTGACTAACTCGTGAGGGATTAGCATCTACATTTCACATAAGGGTGACATAGCCTGAGATATGGAGTTGGAAAGCCATTTGCTCAGGGTTTCTTGAGAGATAATTCACTTATTTCACTAAAGAGAGTTACTGAGTTTCCTAATAAGTATAGCAAGAAGATGAATTCAGAATTTCCTTTGGCCAAATAATGAATGCAGTAAAATTTTCTTTAGCAGATGTTGATTTAAATGAGGAATTAATCACTTGAATCTTTCTTGAGAGTATCTATTACTCTTCCAAACTCCTTTTAATAAAACATGCGCAAGTATGAAGAGTTTAAGGAAAATATATTGGAATGAATATGCTGATCACGTCAGCTCTAAATACAAAGATGGACTCTGTATCACAGAAATGCCCCTATACAAAAGGACAGTAATTCTCCAACGTTTTAATTAGTAAAGTACAATAGAGGGTGAATAAGATCTGATATTCTTTTCTCTGGAGCTAAAAACAAACAAACAAAAAAACACATTCTGCTAAGTTTAAAAGCCACCTAAGTCAACTTCTGCATGAGAGAATCTGAAATTGTGGGGGCAGAAAAGAGAGAATGACTTACGGACTTTTTTTTCAAAATGGATTTCTACTTCCACAAGCAAACAGCATGCATCAAGGTTCAGAGTTTGTACGAAAGTTGGTTGGTTTCCATAGATTTTCTGGCCCTGATATGTACTAACTCCCCCAGGTTAGCAGAGCTGGTTCCCCTTATTTCTATCCTCTTCTTTCCGTTTCCCCCTGGGGTTACCTCTCCTCCTCTCTCCCTGGGTCTCCGTCTGATTTAACAGCCCGCACTATCCTAACCCTTCGGCAAGGCTCAGTATATAAAGGTCCCCGTGTTTCAGGAACCCCGACATTTTGGCTCTGGAAATACTTGGAAGAATAATTTATTCCTTCATTGATACTTTCAACGCTGATATTTTCAAAAAGCATTTGCTGACTCCCTACCTCACCATCTACCCGCTCACCTACAGGATAAAGTGCAAACTCCTGTGCAGAGCACCGAGACCCTACTGTAGCTGCCTTCCACCTCACCTCAGAGCCACCCTCCTTTCCTCTTGTGTTCCCGTCTTCTCACACTTCTGCCCTTGGCCCAGCCTGCTTCCCTCCTCCTAGCACACACCCAGTTCCTGTCCTCATGAGTCCCCATTCTCTCTCAAGCTCACGCTCAAATGTAACCTTCTTTCTGTAGTCTCATCCCACTTTCTCAGTTAGGTGCTCCCATTCATTATTCATGTCCCCTTGTTAACACAAAGCTCACCATATTATATGGTTTTTCCATCCTTTGTGAGGGTTTGAGGGAGGGTTGGTATTGGGAATTAAGTTGTGTTCCTCAAGAAGATCTGTTGAAGTCCTAACCCCCAGTGCCTCAGCATGTGACCTTATTTGGAAATAGGGTCTTTGCGGATGTCATCAAGTTAAGAGGAGGCCATACTGGATTAGAGTGGGCCAAATCCAATGACTGATGCCCTTATAAGAGGAGGGAAATTTGGACAGAGAGACACAGAAACACAGAGGGAGAAAGCCATGTGAAGACAGAGGCAGAGATTGGAGTGATGCAGCTACAAGTCCAGGAATGCCAAGAATTCCTGGCAACCACCAGAAGCAAGCGAAGAGGCATGGAACAGATTCTCCCTCAGAGCCTGGGAAGGAACCAACCCTGCCGACATCTTGATTTCAGACTTCTAGCCTCCAGAACTGTGAGAGAGAAATTTCTGTTGTTTTAAGCTACCCAGTTAGTGGTAATTTGTCACGGCAACCTTAGGAAACTAATACAGTTGCTAAGAGCCTCTATATATGCTCATCTTCCCAAGTAGGCCCAAGGACTTCGGCAAGTAGGGCCTGTGGTCATCCATCTTTCCTCTTGGCCCCAGCATCACGCTAACAGAATAGATGCTCAATACGTTGTGGCTGAATGAGGGCATGTGCCAGCACCACCCTTCTGGTTTTAAGTCAGTGGATCCCCAAAGGGTTCAGACCCTGCTCTGAGTGAGCAAGCTTGTGAACGAGGTAGAGAGAGTTTGGTGCCAAAATGATGACTTATAGAAGAGGAAAAATCAAAGTAGGAAAAAATGTGTCAAAAACCTTGTAGATGGGCTTCCCTGGTGGCGCAGTGATTGAGAGTCCGCCTGCCGATGCAGGAGACACGGGTTCGTGCCCCAGTCCGGGAAGATCCCACATGCCGCGGAGCGGCTGGGCCCGTGAGCCATGGCCGCTGGGCCTGCGCGTCTGGAGCCTGTGCTCCGCAACGGGAGAGGCCACAACAGTGAGAGGCCCGCGTACTGCAAAAAAACAAAAACAAAAACAAAAACAAAAAACCTTGTAGATGGATTCTAAGAAAAAGCAGAGGCCAGGGCTGGGGGTGGGCAGGGAGGGACTCTTCAGAATATTTTAGAGTGCATTTTGAAACAAGTGCTAGGTGATGATGAGGTCCCAGAGATGTCATCCTAGACTGAGAAATTAAGGGCACTTGGGGGTAAGGTGGGAATAATGGAGCAAGCAAACAGTAAGACCGGCCCCATGTTTGGGAAGGAGAACTTTATAAAGGGCCCTGAAGGCAAAGCAGGTGCATTTAAATTCTATAAAATGGGACGTGGGTTGTGGCAGCAGATTCTCGTGGGGCAGAAACGGGACAAAAGCCACGAGCAGCTCCAGGTAGGGTGGGCCTGAGAGGGAAGCGCATCAGGATGGGCCAGGGGGCTGCTGAGGACTTGCTGAGGAGCAGTCATCTTGGGGCCCAAGTGGGAACTGAGGAATAAAGCGGGTGAGAGGTCTCTTGGGGACCCCTGGTCATTCGTGGGGTGGGAAGCAGGGGCTCCCATTTGGTAGCACAATGACTCACTCCTGGGCTCAGAGGAGATGATGTGTTTGTCAGCCCAGATGAATGAGGCTGTCTTCTGTTTTTAGAAATCTTGCAAGACATTCCACAATACTTCTCTCAATAACTCATTTTAGCCTTTAATATGTCTCCAAGCCAGGAGATTCTTCCTCCCATTCCAAACGGCAATTCCTCACTTTAGAAGTACATTCTTCCCCTCGCATTCTTTCCTGAGCTGAGAGGAAGAGTAAGGAGGTGTGGTCACTATTTCCTGTTGTCAATCCTTCACACCCTTGAGGCCCGCTCCCAACACATTCTCTGCTTCTCCTCTCCAGGAAAAATGATTTTTTTAAAATTTTTTCTCATGGGCCTTGTTAACTGTCTCTGTGGCTCTTCTCTTGTCTCTTTCCTGAGTGCGTCTTTGGTCATGGGGCACCAAACTGGGCATTCACGGAGGCAGGAAGTGTAGTGGGACGAGTGGAAGCTGTGGAGTCAGACAGACTAGGTTTGAATAGCCACTCCCCTAATTAGTTGTACATTCTTGAGCAAGTTGTATAATCTCTCTGAGCCTCAATATTCTCATCTGTAAAATGGAGCAATAATATTTATGTGCTCCTTGGAGAGTTGTACCAGTTAAAAATAATACACATAAAACTCTTGAAAGCATTCAATAAATGATGGCTCCTATTGTTAGTATGAGTTGGAGCAATGCTGATTATACTGGGCTTATCGCCTTCGTGAGCACTTCAATACAGCCTGATAGTCATGCATGCTTAAAAAACTACACCACTGCACAGCCCAGATGGTAATTCTTGCTATCTCTGATGGTCACATAAAACACAAACTGGTCTTTTTCAGATATAGCAAAACTATGTACAGGACCAGGAACTGTGCTAAGAGAATTATATCTTTTTATTTATTTATTTTTGAGAGAATGATATCCTTTTATTTGCTCTCCACAGAAGTAGAACTGCATAACATATCAAGTAGTTATTTCATTTGCAAAGGGACTTGAGTAATACCATCTTTAAAACTCTCATATTAACTGAACAAAATCACTGGAATTTTTTTAATTGGAAAAGACAATAAAACTCCCACTGCAGATAAACTCACTCCAATCAGCTCCTTTATATCATTTGTCTTTTATAACCTGTAAGTGCTACTGGGTTAATAATGTTTTGTTTTGTTTTGTTTTGTTTTGCGGTACACGGGCCTCTCACTGCTGTGGCCTCTCCCGTTGCGACGCACAGGCTCAGCGGCCATGGCTCTCGGGCCCAGCCGCTCCACGGCATGTGGGATCTTCCCGGACCGGGGCACGAACCCGTGTCCACTGCATCGGCAGGCGGACTCTCAACCACTGCGCCACCAGGGAAGCCCTGGGTTAATAATGTTTTAACCCAGTGTATACCGTGTGATCTTAAGTAAATAAAATTGTGCAGCAAAGTGCTGAAGGAAAATACATTAGAATGCTAATAACGTTTATTTTTTGGGGGGGTACAATAGGATTTATTTTTCTACAACAAGCCTTTATTTGAATAAGGAAAATTTGTTTAAAAAATAGTACATAAAACTTTATAAGGACATATTATCATAATTATTTTAAAATACGTATATCAAGTAAACTGCTGGAATGCACAAAAATGGCAATATTATGTTTTTGAGTGATGGGAATGAGTGATTGGTTTTTCCTTTAACTTTTCTGAACTTTACAAATTATTTATAATGATTTTGAAATATACTATATCATACTATATGATATATTATTAAATTATATAATGATACCTGTACTGTTATTTTATTGAAGATACTCTGTCAAGATAAATGAAAAAAGTGCCATGTTTTTTTCATGACTCCTACCCTATGACCAATAGATATTTACCTGTCCCTCTTAGAGAATTTCCAAATCTCATAGTTTTAAGGGCTTTTCTGAGTCATTTAACATGACTATTATCTATGTGGGTTCTGTCTTTGTAATAATAAGAATGTTAGTAATAATAATAGCTGGCATTGACGTGCCGAACCTCTGTAACAAGCATTTTAAATGCACTGTTTCATTGGATCTTCAAAATAATTCTACGAGGTAAGGCACTTGTGGTAGGTGGAATGATATCCTGAAGATGTCCATGTTCTAACCCCTGGAACCTGTGACTATGAATATGTTAACGTTACGTGGCAAAGGGCAATTGAGGTTGCAGTTGGAATTTAAACTGGCAGTCAGCTGACCTTGAGGGGTGAGATTATCCTGGGTTATCCGAGTGAATCCAATGTAATCACAAGAATCCTTTAAGGGGAAGAGGGATGCAATGTGAGAAAGACTTAACTGGCCATGGCTGGCTTTAAAGATAGAAGGTGGCTACAAGCCAAGGAACGTGGTCAGTCTCTAGATGCAGGAAAAGGCAAGGCAATTTATTCTCCCCTAGAGCCTGCAGAAAGGAATGCTACCCTGATGTGACCTTGATTTTAGCCCAGTGAGACCTAGTTCAGACTTCTGCCCTCCAAAACTGTGATGTAATAAATGTGTGTTGTTTTAAACCGCTAGTTTGCGGTAATCTGTTACAGCAGTCATAGGAAACTAATATAGTATTATATTCCAATTTTACAGGTAAGCAGACTGAAGTTTAGAAGAGTAGCTTGGTCAAGATCACATACAAGTGGTTAGTGCACCTCCAGAATCTGAATCCAGGTTGTCTGATGACAGAACCTATCCTCCTGGGCACTTGTCTCCACTGGAGCTCCAAAATGATTGTCCAGCGCCCGCTTGGGCATAACATGTGAAAACTCACCACACCTGTTCCCCTACCCATTAGCCCCCTGCACTTGAGGATGGCCTTAACTGGTAGAATTGATGTCCCTTATATGGGGCTCAAATTGGTCTACCCAGTCACTTTTCCCATTGATTTTTCACTCAAAATAACCTAATTCCTCCTTTATGAGAAGCACGTTTAAAATATTTGAGGCCAATAATCACTTCTTCCCAAGTCCTCTCTTCTTTGGGTGAAACAATCCCCAATTTAGCCCTTCCTTATAAGACATGGTTTCAGATTCCAGCACTTTCCTGACCTCTCCCTTCTGGAAAGCATTCAGACTGTCAACACCCATTTGAGGACCTAGCCAGTTCCTACCTTACCGTCAATTTGTATACTTTGATTTTCTTCCATGAGGTTATCATGCTGACCTTAACACTTCTGAACTTCATCATATACTATATCTTGAGCTCTTTGATGGAAATATTTCTAGAGAGCAATCAATAAATAAATACTGATAACTTTTGGAATATCTGGCCTAAAGACTTGAAAACAAAGCTGGCTTTCAAGTTCCTTCTGATATCATCACAAACTGATTCCACTCTTCGTTGACATGAATCATACCTGGCAGGATATGTTCCAGCCTGGCGGGGGCTAGAAGAAAAGGCCTGTTAAGCTACAGTAAGGAACTGTTCTGGCAAACAAGCAACTTTGTAAGGAGCCTTGAGATATCATAGGCTGCTCGTGTGTACCAGTCTGAGAAGTTGTGCTGTCTGTTCCAACATGGACTGGGGAGCCAGGGGGAAAACGAAGGAAATGTTCAGAGTTCATGTGACTTCGTATCATTTAAAATACTGTGAATCTTTAGAGCAGAGACCTGCACACAAAGATTAACAACAGCCTCCCAAAATCTCTGACCATCCACAGCTTTAAATGATCTATGTTGCTGTTCCCTCGTTCCTGCAAATAATCAAGGGCTGACTGTAAACAAATAAGACAGCCAAAAAAACCCTGGTCTTCAGCAGTTGCGTAATGATGAACGCCTGGTGAAAAAAACACGAACCCATATTTCATTCATTTCACTAGCTGCCTCTCTCTCTAGGAGGGACGGGGGATAAAACATTTTTGTGGGCTCGTATAGAAACATTCGACTAATTAAGTAAGTGGTTCTGTCAGACCTGACTTGAAGACTTGAAGGTACTTGAACACAAAGCATAAGGTTTGCATTTTCTTTATAAATACATACGGGAGTAAGAATAAAAACAGAAAATGCCATAATCAACTTCACTTGGGGCTTTTCTGAATCCTACATGTTTGAAAAAACCTAGTTTGATATATTGAAGCAAGCAGGTGCAGACAGTCTGGACTTCTGAGTCCTACCTAGGGCAGGTCTTTCTTGGGCTGCTGAGTATTAGATAAGAAGAAGCAAACCCAATTCAGGCACAGAATGAAGATTTTAACCCTGATGTATCTGCTGCTGCTGTACATGTGTGCTCTGGGAAAGTCAAAAATCTGGGCCGTAACACTGGGATCCCTCACAGGGCTCCTGGAAAGAATAGCTTAGAATGGTCTCGTTTTTAGATACAAAAAGAACATCTTAAGTAAATGGTGATACGGTTTGTGCTTGTGATTGCAGAGCGTGCTACAGGTATTCAAGAGAGGAGGCCTTTTTGCTTCCAGAATTGTATGGCTTGAGCTCTGCTGGCTTCTACTTTGCCTCCCACAGAACATCTCTGTGTCCATCTAAAGTGGGAGAAGAGATGCTCGGAGGGTGAGGGGAGAGCGAGCATCAGCGAAGGAAGGGGAATCACACCTCCAGTGTCTGACTGCCCTGGGCCACCCGCCTACCCACCAACTGTGCACTCCATGGCCCCAGCTGGTAAGCCCAGATTTTCCATGGAGCGCATGGCACCTGTCCTGCAACTCCCTCTTACTCACTCCCACCCTGTTCCTCCAGTTATAATGTCAACAGGGGTCTGCGACCCCTACCTCGATCCTGCCTCTAGCCTGAAACTGGCATTTGGACTTAAACTCCCTGGTCTTCAGACCCCGAATCTCTGCCTCCTGGACACCCACGGAGCCAATGAAGGGAATTTTTTCTACAGCTCCAGTCTGTAGAATCCAATCCAATCCTGGCTAATTGGTGCTATCTTCCTGCCCCCTAAGAGGATCTGGACAGATTCAGTGTATCACAGCTGGAGTCTCCTCCAACTTTTCAGGTCAAGGGCCATGTCAATGAAGCCAAGACTCTAATAACTGAATCCCACTTGCCACCCCACCAGAAAAGCCTTTTATTGTCAATGCCTTACTGGCAAATTTAAGGCAATGCTTTCCTCATGCCTGTCATTCAATAATATGCAACAACAAATATTTACTAAGAACCTACTATGTGCCATGCACTTACACATTATCTCATTAAATACTTATAGCAACCGTGTAAGATTCAGGGGAGGAAGCAAAGGATTAAAGAGATTAAGTAACTTGCGCAAGGTCACATAGCTAGTGAGTGGCAGGGCCAAGTTCTGATGCCAACTTAGACTATACCCTGCTGCCTCATTCTATAAATACCTATTAAGGGCTTAGTTATTTGCAAGATGTATTGCCAGCCTCTTCAGGACTCAGGCTTCATTAGGGCTTCTGGGGAACCCCTCATCAGCTACTCCACGGGCCTGGCTCCAAGAAAGTGAACACTCCACAGCCCGCTCATTACTCAAGGGCTTTTGGGAAAGGTGGTCAGCTTCTGGTAGGAATGAAGCTCTGTTTTCGGTCCCTTTCAAGGACCTAACAGGAAATATCTTGCTTCAGCCTAAACTGCTGAGGGACATATTCAAGTGGATGGCACTCAGCAGGTTTGGAATACCACATTCCTCAAGTGCTCTGAGTTTCTGAGCAACAGTGAAAAAATTCCATAGTTAGACTTCTCTTTCTGGATACTCACTGACAGTGACATCGGAATTAGGTAGCTTATATGTATCTGTCCCATACATACAAAACGCTTCACAGAGAGTGAGTCCAGAAACTTTGTAGGGGACTGGTTCTTGGATACCTGGAAGACACTGCTGGCTCCTCTGCTAATTCTGACTACCGCCTGTTTGAGGGACTGATAATCCGTCCCCCTCCTCCCCTAACTGAAACCCTCTTTCCTCCATTCTTTTACCTTTATTGCCAACTCCCCACTCTGTGAGCCCTGGCAAATGTGTCTTCATTTTTTGATCTCCTCTCTCCTTGATCAGACCAGTTCATAGCTGTGAGATCTGTATAGCCGTATGGGAACCCACACTGCGAAGGGCCCTGTGGTTGGTTTAATGCTCTGCTGTCACTGACTTGAAATTCTTAATGATTTTTGAGCAAGGTGCCCCACACTTCACTTTGCACTGGGCCACGCAAGTCATGTAGTCAGTCGTGCTCCTTGCTGTGGACACTGAGATAGGGAGAAGAGTCCCACCGCACAAGGTAAGAGTGGTGGGATAGCTGCGGTCCCTCTCTGGAACTCAGCGGGCACTTCCACATGGAGACCATCCGTAAAAGTGGATCCAACTGATAATAGCTCCACCTTCCTCAGCCTCAATTTCTTCATCTCTAAAATGGGGACAGTAGCATTTACCCTTGCATGTCATTGCAAGCACTGGGTGGGATCATGTATCAAGTACCCACCAGAATGTTTAATATACAATTGGTGTTTGCTTGATGCAATCCATGGAAGATAGCAAGTGCAGAGAACAGAGTTTGAACTCTAGAATTAGAAGCTAGCTTAAATCAGATCAGCCCCACTGCTTAAAAAGATGTATGACCTCGGCCGGGTGACTTGGCTTCTCCCAGCCTCAGTTCCGTTATCTGTAAAATGGGAATGTTAGTATTTACCTTGTAGGGCAGTTTGGGGATTCAAATATTCTAATGTATTTAAAATAACTAGTTTATCACCTGGCATGTAGTAGGAGCTCAAAAAATAACAGTTCTTAGTTTGGTTCCCTTACAACACAATTTCTGCACTCTAAACGATTCATTTACAAGTGATGTTAGGATACGACCATTAATAAGTGTCTTATACTATACAGCTTCCTGTATACTCTATGACCTACAACATGTAGGCTCTTTGTATGTGAAAATCATTTTGTAAAAAATATTTGAGGCTTATTTTTTCTTTGCTAGACTATGAATTCCTTGAAGGCAGGAACCATGTCTTAATTACCCTTAATAACACATTATATAATCTCAGGTGAATTAAATCTCTCTTTTGTTTATGCCAACAATGAGATGATAAATTTCATAACATTCCTAAGTTAGCAATTAGTAATTAGCCTGTTAATGATTAGGAAGCAGAAGGAATCAATATAGCCCTATCCCTGCCATTAAAGGTCTTCTAATACTTGACATCACACCCGGCTCATCATCCAGCATCCTTGGGCCTGGTTCTTACTCCATGAACAAAACGATTCCACAGGGAACACCAGTTGTGTGCAACCAACCACCTTCCTTGCCAACAAACAACCTATGTCGAGAGGCCACTGGGGGAAGAATTTCCTGAAACCCCAACAGTTGAGTCATAATTTGATGCCTCTTAGGACTCAAAGAGGGCTCAGAACTGTTAGTTTTAACAGTTTGAGCGGTCATGGGTCCCTTCAAGAACCTTCTGATAGTTACGGACATTCTCTCCAGAAAAATGTACTCAATATCTTACATACAATTCCAAGGTGTCTTCAGGCCTCCTGCAGCCCTTGTACCTAGGTTAAGAATTCTTGTTAGAATAGCCCAGAAAACCGAATGAGCAACGCAAAAGATTCAAGTTTCCTGATAAATTCTAGCCCTGACTAGTCACATTTGCTTGTTCAAAACAAAGCAAAACAAAACAGTTACAACTCCCTAGATTTAACCTCAGGGTTATCCCTGAGGGCCTAGTCCCAGGCATTAACAGTAAGGGCATCCAGCCAAGCAGTGACTACTCTTTGGAAAACCTAAGTTTAGCTGAGTAAAACTGAAACCTTGTTTGATAATATCATTTACATTTCCAAATCCCCGTATCAAGCTTTCTTCCTATCCCTTGTGGCCCTTCCTAAATTTAGCTGCTGGTGTAATGGGGTAACCATGGCAACAACCACCTGCCTATTTAAAACCATCTCCAAAGCTAAATAAGGAATCCTGGAAAAACATGGCTGCTCGCCTGCCTCTCAGTGGACAAACTGTGCATTCCTGGGTATTTTCAACATGAGCAAGCAGGCAGGGTAGAAGCAGCATGGACTCAAAAGTTCTTAACAGGAAGTGTTCTGGGACCTTGTGAAACAGAGCCTACCTCTACGCCACTACATCTTCACTTGTTAGTAGGCACAGGGATTTACATGCAAATCTCTGTGTCTGGCATCCTTAGGTGACCACATGACCTTGACCTCAACCAGGTGAAGAGTAAGATACACACCTAACTGCAAAGAGTAGTCTTGTTGATGGAAACTGGGAAGTGGGGAGGAAAAGCAGTCATTCAGATCACAGTGAAACTGTTCATACTTGGGTTGAAATGAAGTTACAACTTTTTTTCTGACAGAGGTATCTTTCTAACTGTACTTAATCATGTGGATAATTGATGATTGCTCTATTTATGTCATATGTTGACCTGTCTATTGATTTTTGCAGTATGGAGAAATTCTTCCCTCCTTCTGCTTCCTTGCTCTCTACAAACTGCGGAGGTTTTGCTTCTTTCCACTAAAGGAGACCACACAACAGACCACACTGAATAGCTTGCTCTTGCCCAAGCAGGCTGTTTTCCATCACTCCTTTGGATCTTTTGGTACATTTGGTTCCTTCTCGCTGGGTTGACCTTCTCTTTCTGTCAACCTGGAAAGTACTTACTTGTTTTCTGTGTCTTGGTTCAGGCATCTCTCTAGTTGGAAGACCCTCCACATCAAATTCCATGCCATTGCTTTATGTCACCTTGATTCATATCGTTTAACACAGATCACTCTGCAATGCTGCTTTCCGGTCTGTCTCCACACCTGCACTGTGAGCCCCCTACACATGTCTATCCAAAACACCCATACAACAGTGCCTGGTACTGTTTTCAAAAGATACATTCATTGAATGAATGAACAGAACCCCCCATGGATTTCACAAACATTTGGCATCTTATCAAGCATGTATGCATGAGTATGCATAATGGTACCTGTGTAAAAAGAGGACCTTAAAAGTCTGGAATGGATGGAAGAGAAGTATTTTTTTAAAGTGATTTTTTGGGTGTATACATTAGAGTGAAAAAGCCTGTGAGAAGAGCATCAGCTGATCTGTAAGTTTGTGCTTATAATAGGAGTAGGGGCTGAAAATATACATGTTAATAGTGTTCTGTGAACTGACTTGGTGTGTGTGAGAGAAAGTACATTCGAATAAGGTTAGCTCAGCTATTAGACTCCACAGATCACTTTTCCTGAAGTCAAAGTAGCTTCATTATGTTCAGTTTCTGATCCCGAAAAAGACTTTCTGGTTCTTGGTTAACCTCCCAGCCATGGGGTCCGGGGAAACCAGGAGGGATGAAAATGATGGAGGTCTGTGGGAGTGCCTGGCTTTAAATGAACGTGTGCGGGTAACACTGGACTGCTGCTTGGTGGGCTAAATAAAGTCAAGTCTCTTAGACTCAAACCGAGCCCAAATTAATACCCCCTCTCCTCCCCACCTGCCTGAGGGTGGGGTGGGATCAAGTGGTCACTTAGATAAGGTCCAACAAAAAGGAAAGAGAAAGAACGCAAATTAACCACCGAGAAGAGGACAAGGAGGAAGGGAGAAAGGTAACTGAGCAATCCCAGGGTGGCCATATGCTACCCGCCGGCAGAATGGTTTGACTTTGCAAATGATCTGGTTTTCTCTTCTGCTTGGTTTTTGGACCTCACTGCCTGCCTTCCCAGGTGCGCGGGCTGAGGCTGGGCTCGGGTGGGCTCCCCGCCTCTGCAGGGCCTCCCTCTGCTGCCCTCTGCCGGCAGGGAAGGCGGAGGCGGAGGCGCCGCCCTCTCGGCCCTCTCGGCCCTCTCGGCCCGGGACGCGAGCCGCCACCCCCTCCTCTTTGCAACGAGGGGAAGCTGAGGCCTCTGACCCCTGCCAGCCCCTCACCCGAGGAGTCAAGGGACTGGGGCTGGGAGCAGTTGGTTTTGAGAAAGCGGCGCGCCCCACGAGGGGGATCCAGTTAGTCAAGCGCAGACCCCCACTCCCCAAAGCGGGCGCACCACGCCCTCCCTCCTGGCCCCAGGCCCTCCCTCTGCACACCACCCTCTGCGAGGGGAAGGGCCACCAGACTGCGACAGGTTTCTGACATTGCTTTCTTCTTGGAAATGGAAGCCCTCCTTCCGGCAACGTGGCAGGAGAAGCGCTGGGCAGCCGGGCCGAGAACATTTCGGTGAGAGCAGGTGGAGGCCTGGGACCGGTGGCCGCGCAGGCAGGGCAGGTGGGCAGTGCAGCCCCGGCTACACCCGCTGGGCCCTCTTACCTGCTGTTGAACTTTTCAGGGTGTTTCTCTCTCATCACGTGGAATCTGTGTGCGATGGAAGCATCCTGAAAGGCAAAGGGACAGAAAGCAGATCCCTGGTTAGTGGCCCTGACCCTGCATAATGTGGAAGGAAGAGAAGCGAGCACACTCTCTCACCGAAATCCCCCAGATCTCACAGGGAGACTAGGGAGGCCCCCACAGAGGCTGGACACCAGGTCCAAGGTTAGGGGCCAGTGACCCCCATCCTGTTATAGTCTGCAATGTTCACCCTCTACCCGCCCGAGTTCAGGGAGAGCGAAAGGGGACGCGGCTGCCCTTTGGGGGCAGGGAGTGTGTCTGGGTCTGTGAGCAGTGAGAACGCAGAAGCCCACGTGGGGCTGAGTGTGAGTGTTTGGAAATACCTCACCCTAGTCACTCTTTAAAAAAACACTTTGTATTCTGGAATATTCATAAGAAGCTGCAAAAATAGTACCGAGAGTCCCTGTGTCCCTTTCACCCAGCTCCCCCCAGTGATAACATCTTACATAACTCTCTAAACCAGAAAACTGATGTTGGTAGATGCTGTTATATATTAACTCTTAATCATCCCTATCAGTAGACAGAATTGGTAGCATTGGATAACAAGCTTAGCAGATAATTAAAAATATATTTAAACTTCTGACTTCTGCCTCTTGATCACTCCATGGAAACAACTCTCCCCAAGGGTCAGTAAGAGTCTCATTTATCACATTCTATGGACACTTTGCTGTCCTCCTATTAGCACATTCCTTTGCTGCACTTTGGCCACCTGCTCCTCAGAACTCAGTTAGGATAGTTCTCATGTCACCATGCTTCTGGGCTCTCCATGCTCGGAGCAGAACTTCACAGCCCTGAGCCCGTTCTGCAGCCTACACTCCATGCCACGGGCCATCTTGAGTTCTCATAGTTGTTACTAGCATAGTTGTTACTAGCATGTAGCTGCTGATGTCTCCACAGTGTATCACTCTAGAACCAAACCTGAATTTCAGTCCTAAAACTGAACTCATCTTTCTTCCTCAAATTTGGTCCTCCGCCCTTGTTAATGGTCTCCTTTTCCAGCAAAAGAATGTGCTACGCCCCGCCTTCGCCGCTCAGGCCTCCCCCCAGCACATCTAGGGGGGGCACAGGTGGTGGGTTTTAGAAATAAACAGGCTAATTGAACTAGGAATGGTGGGGGGGGTGGGGGAGGGTGGGAGGAGAGGGGGTGAGAGGGGATGGGAGGGTGTGGGGGACGGTGTGGGGGAGGGTGGGAGGGGAGGGGGTGAGAGGGGATGGGAGGGTGTGGGGGACGGTGTGGGGGAGGGTGGGAGGAGAGGGGGTGAGAGGGGATGGGAGGGTGTGGGGGAGGGGTGGGGGAGGGTGGGAGGGGAGGGGGTGGGGGGAGTGGCGACAGAACAAGGGAGCTGATTCAGATTCGTGCAGGGAAAAAAAGATACAGAAACGCATTTACTGGACTGTGTAGCTAAAAGAAAACTCAAATTCCACACAGTGAATTTTCAGCTAGTGCATATTAATTTCTTTTCTTGATATGGAAATCCGACAAAAGAAAATTTCTGAAAAAATAATTTTTTTTTAACATCAGGAGGTGTAGCTCAGTGCAGAAGCTTATTTTGAGCATGTGCTGTGTGTGGGGAGTAAAATACAGGCTAAGGGTGGGGACAGAAAATCCAGAAGCAAGTTGGGGGCAAAGAGGAGCTTTTGTAATATTTGCACTTGGCAGAGAAGTAAACCCAGCTAGCAGGCCCTGTTGAAAGGCGGACAGGGCAAGTCAAGGATGTGGGCTTATTTCATGGTTGGCAAACACTCTTTGCTGAAACAATGTATTGGGAATTTAACATTTAAACTCTAGTTATTGATTTCTTTGTTAGTTTTTTAAGACACATCAAGAGTTGAAGTTTAGGCACCCCTGTGGACAACGGTGGGAGAGATGCAACACCCTGGGGGGGGGGCCTCTGTCCTCTGGGCCTATCCAGCCTGCACAGCTTCTCCAGGCAGGAGCACTTCATGCCCCCAGTTACCTCCTCTGAGCAAGTTTCGTGAACACTCTGAATAAGATTCATGTGACATCTGTCAAATGCTTCTTTAGAATTCAAGAAAACATTCCATCTACTTGTGTTCTTTTGAAGCACTAATTTTCTTCTGTCAGGAAAAAAGAAAGAAGAAAGAAAAGAAGAAAGCAATCACATGTTGCCTGGCATGATCTGTACTTCACTATCCCCTGCCCCCAACGCTGTTATGACTGGCTCCTGGTTTTTTAATTCCCTGGGATATGTGCACAGGCCCCTGTCCTCTGTGTAGTTCCAATTATCCTTGTTTTTTTTTTTCTTTTTCATAACTAGGTTTTGCAAAGCTTCTTTTCACAAAGACCAGCCTTTACAATATTACTAGTTAAGCATGTGGTTCCTAATTTGACAATGTAATCCTGTGGTAAATACACAAAGTGGTCAGAGGGAGTTGAGCAGGTCCTTTGCTGTTCGGTTTTGAAAAGACAATGCTGGTAAAGACTCTGACCATGGTTCTCTACCTGGGGCTGAAAAAGAGAGGCAAGATTCACCTCCCTCCTCTTCTGGGCTTCTCTGTGCCAGGCCCTGAGCTGGCTGTATGTACATTCAGTAGTGACTTCATTTAAATTTTAGAAACCAGTGCTACCATGGTTCCAACCCTTTCTTGTAATAATTCCAGCAAAATGAGACTTCTGTTCGGATGGTGGGGGTGGAGGTGGGAATTGCACCCCCATTTCTGATGGCCTCATTCTCCAGGGTCCTTTCTATGAGGTGTGGGGTGAAAAGGAGATAAAAGCAGTATGGACACATGGCTACTCTTTCCTTAACTAAAATTCCCAAGTGCAGAGTTGGACAAAAGATTCCTGTGCCCCTTCCAAATATAAGCAGTAGTCATTTGGACTCTGAGCTATTTGGATGTCTAGGCCAGTCCCGTCCAATAGAAATAAATTTAAAAAATTTTAGTAGCCACATTAAAAAAGTGAAAAGAGGGCTTCCCTGGTGGCGCAGTGGTTGGGAGTCCACCTGCCGATGCAGGGGACACGGGTTTGTGCCCCAGTCCGGGAGGATCCCACATGCCGCGGAGCGGCTGGGCCCGTGAGCCATGGCCGCTGAGCCTGCGCGTCTGGAGCCCGTGCTCCGCAACGGGAGAGGCCACAGCAGTGAGAGGCCCACGTACCGCAAAAAAAAAAAAAGTGAAAAGAAACAGATGGAATTAATTTTAATAATACATTTCAATTCACAAATATTATCACTACAACATGTAGTTAATCTAAAAATCACTGAGATATTTAAAATTCATTCAGACTACATTTTTGAAATTTGATGTGTACTTTATACTTATAGCATCTCTCAACTTAGAGTAACCCCATGTCAGGTACACAATAGCCACATGTGGCTAATGGCTACCATATTGGACAGTGTAGGTCTAAGTCACTTTGGCAATCTATGGAGATAAAAAAAAAAAAACAGAAAGGACACAATAAGACACATTATTTGGAATTTGGCTTGTTCTGAAAAATGACAGCAGATTGGGGAATGAAAAAGAGTGTAGACCCCTTGTCCAAGACACCTCTCAGTGGGGCCCGGCCCATTGTTCAAGTACCTTCCTGGCTCTCATAGGTGACAGACAAGAACATGAGGCTGAAGGAATTTAAAAGCTGCAGGGAAATGATGACTTTCTGACAAATTCCCTAATGGGTCTACCATTGTGGAAACTTAAAGTCTAATAAGTACAGAATGTCAGGTAGAAGATGATGTGTGGGTTAGTGTAATGACTCTGGCCTCTCCTTGGCCCCTGGGTTCCCCTAGCATCAGAAATAGATTTCATTGACTCAAGGGATTAGCTGTTTACTCCTCCCGTTAAGGCTCAGTGAAAGCAGAGCCTTTGAGGTGTTCAGAATTACATATACCACAGGAATTATTTTGCAGTCCCAAACTTCCTGTCACTGATACCTGGCCATCCTGACATTTCTGCAAATCCAAAAATAAAGAGCAGGGATGAGGAGGCCAGAGAAGTCAGAGGAAGTAGCGTCCTGAATGACTGTGTTTAAAATCTCCTGCCAGTGGGTGTTATCAGGTCTCAGGGCTGAGAAGGCCAACAATCTCAGCTCTTCGTTGGCGGGGAGCTGGCGTGTCTTGTGGGTGATGGGAATGTGGTGACAGTGAGGCCCTTGTCACTCTCTCATTAGGGTAGGAGTCTGCCCTGCTTATCCCTCCATCTATTAAATGGGTTCTATTGGCACCAAGAGGAGTGAGTGAACTCATCAGGGTGAATTCTTTACCACCTAGGGACAACATGGCAGCGGTCACTGTCACCACCTTTACAAGTGCAGGGCAGCAGACATTTGATATCAGTAAGATATTCCAGGTCCTCCAAAAGAGGCGAAGACTGCAGCTCTCTTTGCCAAAGGAGTCCGACTCTAATCATCTTAAGGAAGTAAAACTGGGGGTTGGTTTACATACTACTTCTCCTCTTACAAAGTTTGGGAAGTCAAATAGGGAGCAAGAGCTTCTGCAAATGTCAGCCCCAGATTCTCTTAGGGTTACATGTTGGCTACTTGTTTTCTCAAGAATTTCCCTTTCCAGCTTTTAAAGAGTGAGCACACAAACCCTGCAAGCATTTTATTGAGACAAGGCTAAGGGTACACCAGTGAGATAAAAACAATCCTGGTTCTTCACTGCTTTGCAATAAAATATTAAACACGCACAAGCTAAAGGTATATGAAAAAAAACAGAAAGATTTTGTGAAGTTCTTCATAATTTGAAAGATGAACCGATTGGATTATTATAGGTCAGCCCAGGGCAAATAAATATCTTGACCGCTGAAAGAAATGGAGAATCTGTTCCTATGCATTTCCTTTTTTTTTTTTTTTTTTTTTGCTGAACCACGCAGCATGCGGGATATCTTAGTTCCCCGACCAGGGATAGAACCCGAGCCCCCTGAAGTGGAAGCGTGGAGTCTTAATCACTGGACTGCCAGGGAAGTCCCTCTATGCATTTCCTTGGGGGACAATTAGTCTGTATTCTTTCCTTCTTTTCCTCCCTCCCTCCCTCCCATCCCCCCACCCACTTCCGTCTTATTTGTAAGAATGAATTAAAACCACACTCAGTTTTGGCTTTTGGGGTTAGGGCTTGGTTATCTAGTTGAGGGGAAGCTGTATCTTCCTTTTCGGCATGGTCATCCATTTGGTCAGCAATACCAAGTGAATGTCATTTTTTGCATATGGCGCTCGGCACAGATGGACGGGAAGGCCTTAGGAATCCTGTTTTTTCTGGCAGCCAGAGCTGGGCAGGTTAAGAAAGACTTGCAGCTGAGGACTCTGAAGGCAGCCGTGGGTGTAACCTGCCATCTGGAAGCTCCCAGGCAGATCACCCAGTCTTGCGGCTCAGCTTTCACGTCTGGCCCGTGGCTTACAGGTGCTGCTTTCCCCTCCTTTCTATTTTTTCTCTCTGTCACCTACTTCAGATCTGGGTTCTGCTCCTGTGAAGAACCACTTCCTTTGACCATCCTTCTCTGTTCTAACGGGTTGTCTTCACTCACTGAGGACCTGATTGGGACTGTCTGCATCAGAATTATCTCAGGGGCTTGTTAAAAATGCAAATTCCCAGACCTTGCCCGGACCAACTGAATCAATATGAATCAGGATCTGTCACGGGGCTGGAATCTGCATTTCTGACCAAGGGTACAGGTGGGGTATAGGCGAGCCATCACGCACTAGATTTTAAGGCCCGCCTCCCCACTCAATGCTGCTGCATTCGGCAGCATGGAGATGGAGGGCTGTGCAGAGGCTGCATGGCTCAGGGTCCATAGCTAGGTGGGCACTGGAACTCTAGTGATTCCCGCCTCTGTCACTCACCAGCTTGGACTGGTCTCTATCTTTCTAAGCTACAGATCCTTCTTACAAAATGTAAAAGGGCAAGGGTTGTACCCACCAATAGGGACACTGTGCCTGGTGTGCATTAGGTACTCAGTACACGTCAGCAAGTTATCCTCTGGTTTAGGAAAAAGGACACGAGTTTCTGTCACACTGTAAAGATGGGAAGCCCGTGCTCCAGAAGTCCTCTGACCCCCCGAACACCAGACCTGTCAGTCAAGTCTGATTTGCAGAAGCTGAAGACTGCGTGAAGTGGACCCTGAGCAGGTGGTCCCAAAGGAGAGGGGCTTTTGAGCCAAGAAAAGGAGGGAGAGGTCTGCCTAGGTCACTGGGGGAGGAGCTGGAGGGTGCTAGGGAAAGACGTCTTCCCCCATGAGGGCAGGGGAGCTGGGGAGATAAACCATATCAGGACAGCAGAGACTCCTGAATATGTTTCTCGTGCAGCGCCCCCATCCTCTCAGAGCCTGATCACGGGTCCAGCAATGCCTCTCTCTTCTGTTTTAGTAATAGAAAAAGAGGGCGGCATTGGGAGTCAGAAAATGAAGGCAAATCCCTTAGTCTAATCCTCTGTTTCCTCACTTACAGAGCGGAGGTAGTACTGCCCTCCAGTGTAATCATAAGAATCAAAATATCTGTGAATATGGTAAATTTTAAATCCCACAAATATAAGGTATTATTATTATTCCTTTTCTCTTTCACGGTTCTCCTTTTAGTTTTCTTATTAAAAAACAAAACCCTTTCCTTAACCCTGCTCTTCCCTCAAGCTACCTATCATTTCTCTTTTTCTTTCCTTTTTTTAAACCACCAACATTTGCAAAAGAGGCACAGGTTATGATTGAGATGATCACACAGTCTTGGTCTGGAGGAGCTTATGTGCGTATGAAACTGGGCAGCATAATTCCCAAGACAGGGAAGCAGAGAGGAAGGAACCTGGCTTCGGAGCAAGGTACAGTGTGTGTGCACTTCCTCGCCCGGTGTCCTGAGGCTTCATCTGTAACATGCGGATGGTGGGGACAATAATACCTGCAGGACTGCTGTGAGGACTAAAGTGTAGCACCATGGAGAGCACACAGTAGGTGCTCAATAAATGCTAGTATCTTTGTTTCACCTTCCTCCCAAACCCCAGTTCTATTTATGGAAATGATCGATAACTTTTCTCCCCAGTGCTGTCCCCAACAGTTTGGGCAGCAGTGTCCACCCCATGCACTTTGGACCAGAAGCTGAGTTCAACAAAACAAACCAACTGAGCTGTGCTACCTGTGATGGGAGCTAGGGGAGAAAGAGGAACGTGGTGCTGTCCTTCTACCGTCTGTGTGTGTGTGTGTGTACGTGTATGGGTGCGTGCGTGTGTACGTGCGTGTGTGTGTGTTTCAGGAGGGCTGAGACAGGCACAATAAAACAACCCCTTCAATCTAAGGCAGAGGTGAGCACAGAGGCCTGTGGGAGCACCAGGGGGAACACAGAGCTCAGCCTGAGGGGTCAGCCAGGAGGAGATGCCCCAGAGGCTTATGAGCACTTGGACTGTGGGGAGTGGGGCTGGGATGAGGGGAGAGAACAGGAGAGATGGAATTCTGAGAGCTAAGCCAGTAGAGCCAGCTTGAGACAACGTCTTCCCTGGAGGATCAGAATTTCCAACTCCGGAAGCTCACCTGAGAGTCTCCTTCTGACCTCAGCCCTTGCTTATTTCTTGGTGTCGCTTTTCTTTAACTACTTCAAATTATCCAAAGGGTAAATAGGTCTTTTGAAAAATGTGCTGTCTTTTGAATGACAGGGGCAGGAGCTTCCTCCATAATCATGGGCGGGGCTTGGTACGATAAGGATGTCCATGCCCAGGCCAGATGCAAGGAGGCCTGGACCTGAGTCGAGGCTGGGGGCAGCCGGGATAGGTAAAGAATAGGGGCCCAGAGGGGACAGTGGAAGACTAGAACCCTTCCTGCCCACCCGGGCACTTGTCTCCCGTTCAGAAAAGCCATCCCTGGCCAACTCACCACGCCGATGGAGAAGTAGTTGTTCATGATGTTGTACGGGACCTGGTCCCCATTCTCCACCTCCTCTCTGGGGATGACTTCCAGATGCCAGCGGTCCAGCATCACCAAGGGGCTCTGCTCAATGTCCTTCAGGATTTTTGTCAGGCTGCCCCCTTCATAACCTGTGGAGCACAGCACTGCATTTACCCCCAGAGCAGAAAGGCTAAGTTGTTGCTGATGCAACAGTCAGGGCAGGGAACCCCTTGGGCATCTGGGGCCAGGAGACTCCCCAGTGTGTCTGTGGGCCAGAGGCACTCGGGTTCCCTGGGCCACAGAGAAGGAGAGGACAATATGGAGTATTAGAAAGAAGCTGGGGTGATCTGGAAGCCAGAGTAACAGGGGTAGGGCTGGGTGCTGGCCAAAGATGGGCAGGCCTGTGTAGCTGAAGTGAGCCCTGGGGAATTGGTGGGCTGGATGGCTGGGAAGCTGCCCATGGGAGAACTAAGGATCTGTTCCAGGACTGTGTCATGATGGAGATGGACAGCACCGTAGGCAGAATTTTAAGACGGTCCCCACATTTCCTGCCCCCGGGGTATATATACCCAGCAAACCCCCAGGACCTGTGGATAAGATGGGGTAGCCACGGTCATGATTTGGTATATTACATGGCACAGCTGACTTCAAGAAAGTGAAATTATCCTGAGTGGATCTGACCTAATCAGGTGCGTCCTCAGAAAGACTGGGCTTTCCCTTAAGAAACAGATTTGAAACTTGAGAGGGATTGGAATTAAGGGGGATTCTCTTCTGCCAGCTTTGAAGATGGAGGGATCCATCGGGCAAGGAACACGGGAGGCCTCTAGGATCTAAGAGTGGTCCCAGCTGACAACCAGCAAGGAGACAGGGACCTCAGTTCTACAACCACAAAGAACTGAATTTGGCCAACAACCTGAATGAATTTAGAAACAAATTCTTCCCCCAGAGTCTTCAGAGAGGAGCGGAGCCTGTTCAGTGCCCTGATTCTACCCTGTGAGGCCCTGAGCAGAAGACCCAGTCACGCTGTTCCAGGACTTCTGACCTACAGGACTGTGAGCTGATAAATGGATGTTTTAAGCCTCTATGTTTATAATCATTTGTTACTACTACATAGTAGCAATAGAAAATTAATGTAGCAAGTGAACTGTAAGTGAGAAGTTAGTGGGAGAGAGAATCTTTTCTTTCAAATAACACTTCCATGTTCCTGCTTACCTTTGGGGCAACCCTAAAGAGTATTTTCAAGTTGTCAGGGCTCTAGTCCGCTCCTTAGGGGATGCCTCACAAGACAGCAGTACCAACAAGGTAGCTGAGGGCCTTGATGCTATCAGGGAGCACAAGGCTGTGTGAAATGTGTGCCTCGCTATGCTGCCTAGATGCCCAGAGCGTGGGGCTACAAGTTTGCCTGTCCCCTCTTGAAAAGAGGGTCCTTCCTTAGCCCAGTGTGTGGTTGAGGACCCTGGGAGCTCTGCCCACACCTGCCAGCTTCCTTCTAGGGCTGGCTCCTGCTTGCTCTGCCCCTGCCCTCCAAGCACGCACACTGACCGCTGCCGGCCTGGTCTTGGATCACGCTCGGAATTGATCTGCCACGTGGAGTCTCACCCCAATTCTGCCTGCCAGGCTGATCTGTCTGTTCCATGTGCTGACCAGAACCTCTCCACTCTCTGGAGCACGCCCAGCTCCACAGGGGCTGTTGCAGTTTGCAAGGTTCTCCTTAGCTCCTGCCCATTGCACTGTAAGCCGGCTACCATTCTGAGTTCCCCCCTTTGGTGAATTTCAAAATGAGGGCCCCTGGCCATGGGGCCC
Organism: Lagenorhynchus albirostris; assembly: GCF_949774975.1. Taxonomy (NCBI): domain Eukaryota; kingdom Metazoa; phylum Chordata; class Mammalia; order Artiodactyla; family Delphinidae; genus Lagenorhynchus; species Lagenorhynchus albirostris. Next base: position 64,669,781 of record NC_083099.1, read on the forward strand.
TAAGATGATCTGGACGCCCCTAGTAGCTGGCGAAGTGGCTTTTCGGTCTGCATTCTGAATCCTAATTCAGAAGATCAATAATTTGGAGAGGGGGAATTTCATGCAGAAAAATCCCTAAGTGAGCCCTACTGGGATGAACCCTGGAGGGGAGACAAAGGAGATTCCACCCTGAAGTTGACTTGTTCTACTGGGGGAGGCAGACTCGAAGCTGAGTTTCAGGCTGACAGTAAATCTAGTGAGGGGTAGACACAGGCATCGGCATGGAATGGAGGTTAAAGAAAAAGTGTGGAGTAGAGATGATCCCAGAGTTGAGTATTACTCCGTGGAATGTGATCCCTAAGAGGGAAGTTCAGCCTAGCTCTGCAGAGCCTCCCTGTAGATTGGAGCACTCGTCTCCAGGGTAAGGCCTCTCCCATGCAGACTCACCCCCTCCCCAGCGGAGACAGCGGGCCAGGTCATTTCCCGTTCCAAGAGGCAGGACAGCCACGGGTGGATGCTTTGCGAAGTTGGCCTTATCTGCAACCCGTGAAGAGGAAGAGAGAACCACATGTCATGTGATTATAGAAGGCTCAAGTTGTCTAGTTATCCCTGATCTAATGCTTGAAGCCCTCCATAGCATTGTTTGAATTCTTCTCCTGATGTGGAACTCACTACTTCCTAAAGCCATCTTTTCCATCTGCAGTGTGTTAACCACTGCAAAGGAATCTTTCAAATTGAGTTAAATCTGTCTCCCTGTAACTTTCACCTGTTTATCCTCATTTCATCCTAATTCTTTCCTTTGGGGTGAAAGCATATAGCTCAAAAACATTAGTTTGCACAGTTTTAATCTTTAATGATAAGTAGCATTTACCCCATTTATCCCTCAGACAGACCCTGCAAGGTATTATCATTCTCATGGATGAAGGAATGGAGGTTCACAGAGGGAAAGTCATTCCACAGCCAGGATCCAAACCCAGATCTCTGTGGCTCCAAGTCCATGCTCCTCCTTTCTTCAGAGGCCAGGCAGGTGCATAAATAGTAAAACAGGTGGGTCTGAGATATCAGAAAATGGTGGGGCACTTGGAAAACTGAAGATGCCTCGCCTCAAGTCATTCAGGCTCAGAAGCTTAAAAATAACACTGTGTCTAAGAAGCAAAACCCCCAGGTGTTATTTGGCACCCGGGTACCAGTTTGCCACTTCCACCACCTCCCAGACCTGCAAACACACTGATTCCTAATCCTGTCTCCCATGATGGTTGTAAAGGAACATCAGACTGAACCGTTAGAGAAAGCACATCAGAACATGTATGTTTTAATCTGGCTGTAGGTCTACAGCAGCATGTTGGCTGAGCTGGAAAAGCTGAAGGAAGCCAGACACCCACTGGGCTCCGGAGGACACCACTTACATAAACCTCAGTGCACCAGGTGCCGGGGGAGGATGTGAGGGATGTGACTGGGAAGCATGGCTGGGGGTTGAGTGGGGAGTGATGCAAGAATCAGCATCCTGCGTGAAGCTCATGCTAGGGCTGCCCCAGCAGAACAGGTGTTCATAGATGCCCCAGGTAATCGGACTCATGCCGGAAGTGGCTGAGCTTAGGCAAGACTCAGGGCTGAAACTACCACCAAGAGGGTTGAGATGGAGTAAATCACTGGACTCTCTCATTTTCTCAGAACACACAGTCCACATTTATGCCTCCCTGCCTTTGCATGTGCTCTTCCCTTTGCCTGGAAGGCCCTTGTTTGCTTAGGTCTGCCCCTTCTTCTGTGGTTCCCATCCCAGCAGATCAACCATCCTCACGGTGCTGAGGCTAGAAACATGGATGTCATTCTAGATTTTTCCTTCACACACCAATTTCTATATGCTGTCCCACATCCATTTACACATCAATTTCTATATGCTATCCCCTTAATAGCTCTCCAAGCAATCTCTCCTCTCCATCCCGTGGTGATGGCTGAGTTCTGGTATGGTATGATTCCTTCCCACTGCTATTGCTGCAGCAGCCTCCTCTCTGCCTTCTCAGTCTCCAGTGTGTTCTCCACACTTCTACCCAGGCAGGAAATCCTTGAACCATGAGCCTGATCACACTAGTCCACTGCTTTCCCTTCTGCCATGGCTCCCACCACCCCTTAGCACGCAGCGAAGCCCTTCCTGGCTCTGCCTTTCTCTCTAGCCTCATCCTTCTCATGTCCTGCCTCCCACTCGACATGTCAACCTTGCTGAAGTGCTTTCAGGGCCTTAAACCACAAGCTCTCTGCTGCTCAGCACAGAGCCCTCCCTGGTTGCCCTAGTCTGGACCTGGTGCCTCTCCAGACTGTTTCTTTAGTATCAGGGGCGATCTCATCACACTGTCTTGTAACTACTTGTTTGTTCCCCAAATGCCTTGTAACCTCCCTGGGGGATGTTCCCCAAATGTCCTGTAACCTCCCTGGGGGAACTATATCTCATTCACCATAGTATCTCCACACATATTTACTGAAGGCCAAGGTGCCGTGTTAGGTGTTCTGGCTCTAATAGCAGGCAAAAAAGCCATGGCTCCGGCTCTCATGGTACCTACAGTTGAGAGGGAGAGACAGCTATTAACAAGGTCTTCATAGAAATGATGCATAATTTCAGATTCATACTGGGAAGGAAAGGAGTGTGGTCCTGTAATGAGTTATCAGGGAAGGCTTCCCTGAGGAAGCCACACTTTGGCTGAAATCTGAAGTAGAAGCGGACCAAGCAAAGGCCAGGGGAGCAGAACAGACAGGCCCTGTGGTAGAAGGGACACTGGTGCCTTCAAGGGTCTGAGAGAGGGACTGGGTGTCTGGGTCTAGAGGGAGAGGATGGCGGTAGGAAATGAGGTTGGGTGGGCAGCTGCTAGACCACTTAGGGCCTGTGGAGCATCTGAGGAGCTTTTATCTTTATCTAAGAATCCTGGGAAGCCACTGATGTGCTCTGCACACATCACAACCCCACTGACATTCAGGAATGACCACTCTGGCTGTAGCAGGACAGCACATCAGAGAAGGGACCGAAGTGGGGCGGCGGAGAGCACAGAACAAGGGCTTCAGCCTCTCTCTCTTGAATGAATGAAAACTGTGCAGTTACTCCTTTTACCCTTGTTTTTTAATCTTTGGGCCACTAACCTGTGAAAAAGCAGATCACCTCACATGACCTTTCTGTTCTGGGCAGCGTATATCACCTGTGTCCTCTGCAGCTGAATTTTATAAAACTTATCAGCAAAGCCTACTTTCTCCTTCCGGATGGAGAGGGACCCGTGCGAGCAGCTCCAGGTACTGCAGCCATCCACCCCCTGCTGATCAGCTTCTCCTTCCTCGGCTCCCAGAGGACGCCTCCCTCCTCCCACAAACAACTCCAGAGCCCGAGGTGACAGGAGAGCGTGGGTGGCTGCTTGGCAGGGCTGTGTCCATGGAAACCAAAGTGCCTGTGGGGGAGTAGATGTGGCAGGTGTGCGGGGTGCCGGTCCCCCTCCTCCAGGTGGTCTGCTTACGACCCCTGGGGGCCCAGGCTTCTCCACCCTGTTCAGGGTCTATCCTGGCCCATCCTTGACTCCTTCCTTTCCCTCATCTCCCATATGAAGTCTGTCAGCAAATCTTGCAGGCTCCACCTTCAAAAGATATCTGACTCCTTCTCACCACCTCCTCTGTCACTACTGTTGTCCATGGCACAGTCCCCCTCCTTGGATTACTGCAGGAGCCTCCTAACTGGTCTGCCAGCTTCCACCCTTTTCTGTTTCTGTAATCCGTTGTGCCCCTGCTTTGCTTAAAACCATCCAGCATCTTGGGACCTTCCCAGTATGAAAGCCACATTCCGTATAATGTCCTACATGTCCTAGTGACTTGGCCCTGCATTATCTCTGCTTTATCCCCTGCCACTCTACCCTCACGCCCTACACCCCAGGCACGCTCTGCAGCCTTCCCACTGCCTTTGGCAGCCTGGCCTGCTCCTACCTCAGGGCCTTTGTATTTGCTGTTCCTTCCACCCTCAGGTATCCGCAAGGCTCACCCTCCTCCAGGTCTCCATGCAAATGTCAACTGCTCCTCAAGGCCTTCGGAACCACCTGGTCTTAGATTGCAACCCCACTCCCTCCACCGAGCTCCCTTTCCCCCTTTTCTGCTGTTTTTTTTTTATCACCTTCCAACACACTGTATGTTTCACTTATTTCTTTGTTTATTGCCTGTCTCTTCCCTCTAGAAAGGAAACTCCGTGAGGGTAGGATATTTGTCCTCTGTTCACTGCTGCCTCACCAGTGCCTTGAGGGGCGCTGGGCATCTGGAGGTGCACAGCTAGGATTTGGGGAATGAAGGACGAAAAGCACCGCATGGCTTGTTGCTCTGGGTCATCTCAGACTTTGATGACTGCCCTCCCCAGCAACACCCCTGGCTGCTTTCCTAGGCTTATATCCCATGTCCCAGTGTGCATCTGGGTGCTCCAGGGTTAGATCTTGAATATACCCCTTGTCCGAGAATTTCAGAATCATTCTCCATCATTTACTGGTGGTGCTGTGTCCAAGGACCCACAGATCCAGGCAGAGCTGGACTAGACCCAGGCCTCCTGATACCCAGCCTGTGCCCTCCCTACCCTCCCTATAGCCTTTTGGATCTCGGCCTACTGGACGCAGCCCACCGTGGCGCTTCTTTGCTTGCGTTCATCTGTGCTTTCGAGGTGTGCTTTCTGGGCTCCAGCTGCAGGTGTTCATCTCAAGGTGTCTTGCCCCGGGCTATGCACCAATGCTTAGTTCTTTGGCCTTTATCCAGCACCCTGGACCTGCCTGGAGTCCCAGCCCTGCTCCTTTTCCCCGCAACCCCCCATCTGGCCTGTCCTACAACTGCCTAAACCCCGGCCATGACAGCTATTTATGAAGCAAGGCCTGAAACTAAGCTGTGACATCTGTACCAGTGGGAATCCTTCCATTATCTTCTTTTATTCTTTTTTCCACCCAAAGTAGATATTTAGGCAAGCACTGGTCCAAGAGTAGAAACAAGGATGAACAAAACATGGCTCCGTTTCTCTTTCTTGTTGATTGCCTTCCTCTGACTTTAAATGTATTTAGGATAAGTCAACTGCAAAGGCCCTTCCAGCCCATTCTTACCAATGCAATCCAAAATCCAGCCAACTGTCCCATCTCCTCCGCAGGCCAAGACACGGAAGTCTGGAGTATCACGGAAAAAGTTGAGTCTGGAAGTAGAAAGGCCAAAACGGTTTTGTTTACAGGCTGACCTTTGACACTCCTTGAGTCAGAGTCCCCCGCCCGCTCCCTTCCCTGGGAGTATGTTATGACCTTGATTCCTTTGGGGGTTGAAAGGGTCACTTAATGTTATGAAACCAGAACTTAACTAAGCAATGCCATTGAGTATGAATCCCATGGAGCCATCTTTGTATAAGGAGATGCTGACTCGACATTCAACACAGAAAATGGTTTTCTAGAAATCCTCTACGATTTAGGCAGAGGAGTCCATAGTTTGCTTATTTCGACACTGATACAACTAACCCCCAGCATTCTGACTCCTCTCCGGCTCTCTCACCTGCTCTGTCCTCACGACCTCCCCTTTAAGTCAGATGCACTGAGCTGGCTGCATCCTCATCCCACCCAGACCTAAGTGGAGGGAGCATCATCTCCCCTCGGGGGTCTTAACCCTTTAGAGCAGGGCTGTTAACCTGAAGTGCACATCTAAGGGGTCTGGGAGTAGAAGCCAGAGGGCCACGAACTGGAAGAAAATGTTACACTCTTAACTTCCCTAAAGCTCTAAGTGAAATTTAGCATTTCCTTCAATTATGTATGTAGGCCACAAATCACAGAGGTATTAACAATACCTGTGACTCTGTGCAGCGGCCGAAATCACAGGTATTTCGATGTTTTACTACAGCTGTGGCAGACATTTTATATCACTTCTGCTCATCGCTGCTTTTAATTTACAATAGCTACTAGACCTGTCTCTGGAACTTGGTATATAATGTCTTAGTAAATCACATATATTCTCCTATCACAAATTTGTTTTTAAACCTTTTGATAACTGTTCTTTTCCATATAATGAGTTTCCCTGTTACTCCTACATATTTCATTGTATACATTAAAAAATATTATCTTAATATTAAGAAGCGGTCCGTAGACTTCATCAGACTGCCAAATAGGTTCCTGGCGCAAAAAAGGTGAAGAACCTCCGCTTTAGCACAGACATGACCTGTGGAGGCCTTGAGGTGGGGCTTGAGAAGCTGAAGCTCAGCATTTCCGCTTTGCCCTGCACGGTGATCTGAGAAGACCCCTTCTGAGTCACCAGCGTATGCATGGGCAAATGAACATCCCCTTCCCTCTCTTTCTCTTGCAGAATTCTGCTCTCCTGTATGAAGTGGGTTCTGAATGGAGGCTCCCTTCAGCTAGACAGCCTGTCTGATTACAGGCTGACATGTACAGCACAGAGAGATACTCAGGGCACAGTGGCTCTAGAAGTAGCCACCAGGCTTGTCATCCTGGGCAAAACCAATTGAGAATAGATGCAGTTAAGTGAGTACCGTCTGTATTCAAGTATTAAAATGCCCTAAAAGAGAGCCGGCTGGTAAAGGTATTTGTGGGCTGCCGCTCAGTCACAAGTCACAATGGAGCAGTAATTGGCAACCATGGTGACCGTGATGGTACGCGCAGCCGTACGGGTGGGCTCTATTTTGAAGTTAGTTTTACAGGTAAGTCACGGCAGAGGTGCTGAATCTACATTCGTGTTTCTTTCCCCTTTAGTGGGTCTTGCACCAACGCTGCCTTAATAATAGCTTTGTGTCAAACCAAAGACAGGGACAGAGTTCCTTTTTAGAGTCCTTACTCCAGCCCCTATTAAGGTCTTGCTGAGCCCAGAGTAGAAATGCAGGTTCAGATGTTGGGCAAAGCAGCTGTGTGTTGGAAAGCCCAGCCTAGCAGGTGCAAGTCTGAGGACCTGGCACTGAGATAGCTTTGGGCTGGCTGGCAGATGTCTCTAGTGCACTGTCTCTGGCTGGTAAGAAGGTACCAGTCTTTGGGTACCTTCCAGCCCTAATGCTGGAGGGGCCTCTGATTAGGGCTCATCATGTCCGCCACCAGCACAAGGACCGGCTCCTCCCGTAGACCTTGCGTTGCGCTGCAGAGGGGCTGCCTTGTCTCCTCTCATTGTTCCCCGTCTCCTTGACACTTTGCTGATGAGCAGGGAAATGGCCAATAGGCAAATGACAGGAGGAGAAGGGCCAGGGGGAGCTTAACAACGTCTAACTTGGATGATTCAGGAAAAAAGTGATTTCATTGAACAACCAATCGTCTTGATCCTTAAAGGCCCCCACAACAGAACATGCAGTGGAACTCTAAGTCAGCTGTACAGATTTCTGAAACACACACAGACAGTGGTAAGAAAACTCTTTCCTTCTCCCTGATAATTCAGTATGAAGATACCAGCTAACATGGCCTTGCAAATAAGTTAAAGTAATCTACCAGCCCGCCCTTCTTGTCAAGCCAACAAATGACATATGCAATTTCTCCCTCTTACAAAATCAACAACTTTTTCTGGGATAAAGTACAGGAGGCTACTTCCCAGAGTTAGCCATAACGGGTGGTCCTGAGTATCTCCAGGAGGAAGTAAGAGTAGATATGAGGAAAAGAAGAGAAAAGGAGTGAAATGGCAGGAAGGACAAGTCCACCGATGAAAGAGACAAAAAAAAAACGTGACCCCAAAAGCTATCTTCTTTAGAGATCTAAGGGTGCGGGGGAGAAATAAGAAGTAAAGATCATATCTCCATACCCTGGAGTAGGCCCCCCATTGTCCAGGTTGAAAACTTGTTTGGGGTTGAGCAGATAGTGGAATTTCCGAAGAATTCTATGGAAAAAAAAAGAGAGAGAGAGAGAGAGAGAGAGACCAAGACAGAGAAGGGGAATGTCATTGTGAGAAGTCACAGGAGGGCAAGTACCTCTGCAGCCCATTGATGGTGGGAACGTGGGTGCATTTATACCCAAGAGGGGAGAAGAGTGCATGCAGGCCCTGCAGACCCTGAAGTCCCAGGTCTGGCTGGCCTCACCCATGCCCTCACCCCATTTCAAGGTCTTCCCCAGCACTTCCAGCACTCCAGTCTCCAACCCCAGGAGTAGCACCCCTTGCACAGAGGACAGGACAGAGCAACCCGGAGAACAGAATTTCCATTCTCCTAAAGCCTTCTCCTTCACGGAGACCTTCTCCCAAATGTTCCGTATGTTCTAGGTAGGATGATTCTGCTCTTTGTGGGCTAGACAAAGGCACCAAGGGACCCTCTATGGAAAGGTCCCCCAAATCCTGGGATCAGGAGGACACGCAGGACGTGGGGTTGGGGCAGAGGAGGGCTGGGGGCAGTGACCACATCTAGGCTTGGTTTCAAGGCTCCAGCTTGAGGCTAATCAGGTCAGTTCAGGAGGGGTGCTCCGCCCCTAGGACTGGGGTGGGGGCTCTCATAATTCTTGCTTAAACCCTGCTTATTATTTTTTAAAACCTGGATTCCAGATCACCCTGCCCCAGAGCTGAACACTGGGAGGCAGAGCTGCTCTGCCCCTTGCCACCCCTCCCCTCCCCTTCTCTTGGGGCTTCCCACTGACTGGGCGTTTCCTTCACTGATGAGACGGTGCCCTGCTTTCTCAAGGGTGGGATAGGCCAGGAGGTCTCAACCAGGTGCCTCTGCCACGTCTCTTAAATCAAGAAAAGACTTGCAAGGCTGGGAAGTTAACGGACGTCTCAGAACTTGGTCTGATTCTGGGAGCCATAATAATGGCCCACGTGACAGGCCCTAGGCTAGCACTGTGTCTATTTTAATGTTCACGAAACCCCTGTGGGAGGAGAAACGATTATTACCTCCGTTTTACAGAGGAGGAAACCAAGGCATAAGGACATTAAGTCCCTTGGACCAGGTCATCAAGCGGTCTGTGGTAGGGTTGGGATTGGACCACAGGTCTGCCATGTCCACAGCCCCCTTGGTTACAGTTGGCCTAGCCTCTCCATCTCGGAAAAGAAGAGAACATACCTTTCTCCTTGTCTCCCTCCACTCTTGGGGTTCACCAAAACCAGCAGAGGGTGGGTACCCGGGGTGGGGATGATCTTATACTTAAAAGGCAAAAGAAAAAGAAATTAGCTCTGTTTCAGCCAGTAGGAAGAATGCGATGAGAGTGGATGCTAAGGCAGCTCCTGGGAGAGAAGCAGTTCCAGGCACGGAGGAGAGGAGGTCAGGAGGCAGTAAGGTGCTGGTCCACTGGCTGAGTTTTCTGAGGGATTAAACAGCTGAGTGTCTCCAGCCTAATGGCCTTTAGGTAGTGTTAATGGTGACAAGCGTTTGAAGTTGGGATCAGAGATGGGGCAATGGCATTACAACTTCAAATTACTCACAATGGTGTGGCACGGTGCCCACAGCACGAGATTAGATTTTGTGAGGGATACAACTGATTATGATCTTAAAAGCCAGGGCCATCGGCCTACACGTAAATAAAGTAACAGCCATGGAGTTAACTATACTTCCACCCCAGTACCTTCCATATCCACATTTCCAGCCCCCATTTTCCTCCTGAGCTCTGGTTCCACATTTCTCACTGTCCAGGGGGTACATTCAGCCAGATGTCTCACCAGAACACGCTCCAAACCTGACCTATCTTCTTTCCCCACAAAACTGGCCCTGTCTCCTGGCTACTGTTACTACTCATCCAGGCACACAGGGAAGACCCTGACCTGCCAATTCTTCCCCTGGAATGTCTCTTTATCTCCAGCAGCTGCCACAGTGCCCACACTGCTCGGGCCTTGCCCACCTCAGGGGAAGTCCTGTATGCTGCCCCCATGCAGTTCCTTCCCAGGACATCACTAGTCATACCACTCCTGCTCAGAAACCTTTAAAGACGTCTCGTTACCCAGAGGATAAAATCCAGATCTCCTAAGCTGGCATGCAAGGCATTTAAGTGCAGCCCCAATCTACTGTTCTCTCTTAATTACTCTAACCTTCACTGCAGTTCCAGCCAAGCCTGGCTCGTACCTTCTAGGGAGTTAATTCCCACCCTTTGGGGCTGCTCACACTGGTTTCTTCTCCTCCTGAATGCCCACTTCCTTCTTTGCAACCTCTTAAAAAAGAACTCCTCATTCTCAGGGCCCGATTCAAGAGCTACTGCCTCTATGAAGTTTTCCTTGATCATTGCAACGAAAGCTATTGCACTTGAAGCATATATTGGTTTGGCCAGAAAGTTCGTTCTGGATTTTCCATAAGGTCTTATGAAAAACCAGAACCAACTTTTTGGCCAACCCAATAATATCTTCTGGGTTTCTTTTGTTATCATTTATTTGTATATGTCTTTATTTTTTATTTTCTCAGGTAAATATCACAAAACATCAAATGGATTTTAATGCCTCAGGAGCAGGGCGTGTGTGTGTATAACCTTTCTACCAAGGGCCCCATTGCCCCAGATACAAGAGTGGGCACTCGATAAATACCTGTATCTTCAGCAGAAGGACACACCGATAGAGATGCAGCTTTGCTCCATATTCACTATCTAATGCCTACTTTTCCAGATTGCACGCTAAAAATTCACCAAACACAGGGCCATATTGTTTGAAATGGACAGCAGCATCCTTTATAAATTTTAGGAATTTTCTCATCTGCCAAGAGTGATTATTTGTGTGAAACCCAGAAGCATCTTGGAGCTTAAGGAGTAATTCTTTATCTCTGGGGGTGATATCCAAAATGTTTTAACAACCTGTATAGCATGGGCACTGCCCAATCAGAACAGATGCAGGATAACCAGATAGATGCCAGCTGTAAACAACTGACATACCTGCGCCGTGTGTGTGTGTGTGTGTGTGTGTGTGTGTGTGTGTGTGCGTGCTCCATCTGACTTTCTCCCTTTCAAGGTGTCTAGAGCTTTCCCACATTAAGCACCATTGCTTATGTTTTACACTCATCTACATGTTCTCATTGAATCTAGGAGCATCTATGGGAGGTGGGCAGTGCAGGGATTGCTACGCCCCCCCTTTCAAACAAGGAAACTTAAGGTTCAGAGGCAGAGGAGAAGGCCCCAGTGTGCTATTTCCTTTTCTGGTACTTGTTCTACCTCACCAGGCTGCCTTTCCTGCATTCCCTGGAACTTTGTGAAAGGCACAAAGAAAAGTTCATTGGTGGATCCAGCTAAAAAAACGAGTTCTGAAATATACGTTTAAGGATGAAGAAGAACTTTTGGATCTAGTTAACTCTGTTCTGGCAGATCACGTTCTGCAGACAGCTTGGCAGTCCTGGAAAACCTACTTGTCTACCTTTAAGTCACATTCTTGTTATTATTCAGGGAGTATGCATAATGAAGTTCCATGCACTGTGTTCCTAAAAAGGTGATAAAGCCAGTTCGGCCAGCCACGGGATCAACCAACCTCCCTTCGCACCACTTGCCTACAGTGTGGTTGTCAAAGGTAACCCCAGAGGCTGGAAATACAGTGTCCTGTGTGATATAATCAATCAGATAAGAAAGCAGATGTTGAGATGTGTTTCTCTAGAAGCCAAATCCTGTTCTCCCCTCCACAGCCTTGGACCAGCTTAGAACGAGTGAGTAGATTTGGGGCTTGCCGAGGTACCTGCGTTACAAGTTCGTCCTTGGCTGACACGCTACCGTCAGACTTCCCATCTTGCCTGTCCTATAAAAGAGAGGAAAGACAAGCATCTTTTGAAAAACAAAATGCCTACTACAAAAAAGGAAATCAGAAGAAAAACAAATGGTTAATATAAAGGAAGAGAATAGAAAACCAATATAGTGTAGGGAGGAGTTTTTCAAAGTGGGACTTTGGACGTAAAAAAAGAAATGTTCCCTTTGGGTTTCTCAAGGACTCTCCAGGCAGTTGTCATCACTTGCCCTGACTTTAACTTCGAGACACTGGAAGGGACACAGTGTTTCAGAGGAAACACTGAAATGGGCAGAAATCTACTTTGTTGATTTAGAAGCCTGAGCTTTGAGAAGCAAGGTTTCAGATCTGGTTTCTCTGTTAAGCACTACCTAAATGATGTAATCCTAAGTCATATGTCCTATTTTGTTTGTTTGTTTTTTCAATGTTTATTATTCATTTCATTGAGGTTTAATGTCACATATAGTAAAATGCTCAAATTTAAATCTACAGTTCTGTGAATTTCTGCATACGTATATGCCCTCGTAACTACTGCCTCTTCCGGCGTAATTCTGTTGTGACTCCTGACACCTTATTGGTTTTGCCTGGCTTTTGAATTTCATATCAATGGAATCATAGACCATATCTTTTCTGAGTCTAGGTTCTTTTGTTCAGCATTATATTTTGGGGATTATCCATATTTTTGCATCTAAGCATGGTTGTTTTCCATTGCAATGCAGTATTCCATTATACTAATCTGCCTCAACTTATTTACCTATTCTCTTGTCAGTGGTCATTTAGCTTGCTTCCAGTGCCTGACTGTTATGAATAAAGTTGATAGGAACATTCCCGGACATGTCTTCTGGTGGAATAAAGGCTCGTATTTCTCACGGGAGGGCAATTATTGAGTCATAGTTTGTGTATTTCCAACTTAGTAGATACTGCCAAATAGTTTTTAAAGTGGTGGGTTTTTTTCTTTAGTTTTTAATAAGAAAGAAGATGGTCAAGTCCAGGGTGAGATGTGAGGAATCAGTGGAACTCAGCAGCATCTTTAACATGGAAGGAGGACAGTTAAGGTGTTTGGTGCCTGGCTTGAAAGAGGGGTCTTCAACACAGGAGACAGAGAAAGTTTCAGATGGGGATAAATAGAGTTTACGTTTGCATCTTTCATGTCCAAGAAGGGCTGTGACACCCAAGTGGAAATCTTCAAGGCAGAGGGAGGTCCATGTTTGGACACAGGAGACAGGGTGACAGGGACAAGGGAGGCCTGGGAAGCCTAGCTGTGCACAGGTGTTCACTGAGGTTCCATATATGTGATCTGCCTGCAAGGTGCTTAGAATGAATGCACTTTCCTTGCTGGGCCATTTCAGAGCATTCTGGGTGGCCAGCGGTTGGAATCATTTTAGTCAGGGAAGTTTTCCCGGACAATCTGACTGTGCAGCACTGACCTCTTTTAAACTTGGGCTGAAAACACAAATCCTAAGAGTTGCTGAGGGAGCCCTCGGAGGGGTGTGACTGTCTGAATGCTGCCTGCATCTGAAACATGAGCTGGGGTTGCAGGGGAGCCAGAGCCCCATCGGGGTGGCAGCACTTACCCGGGTGATGGGGCATATTGACGTGGGCAGCAAAATATGGTCTCTGAGCTCCCCACCGTCACACAAAGTTGACAATTCACATTTGCGGTGAAACTGGAGGAAAAAATGAAGATGAGAGTTAAGTGAAAGTGATCAAGGAAATGTCAAGTGTGAGGGTTCAGAAATTTACTAGGGAGGCAGGTTGCCTAGTGCTCCTCTAAATCCTGATGCACTGCTGGCTTTCACAGTAAAGTAGAGAGAGAAAGAGTGCGTGTGTGGTGTGTAGTGTGTACCGGTGTCTGTGGTGTGTAGTGTGTACCGGTGTCTGTGGTGTGTAGTCTGTACCGGTGTCTGTGCTTGGTTATGGGTGCCAAGTCTGCTGTGGGCAGAGAAAGGAGACCAAGTGCTGCCCATGGCAGCTGGAGCAAAACGGTCCCGAGCAGGCCTGTGGCCTGTCTGTATAGCACCCCCACGTGGATTCCAGAGCCCCCATGGGATATTTGCTCCCTACGCTCTGAGACACTGGAAGGAAGGAGATCTTGTTGAACAAACCCATGAGAGGCTGGAGATGAACCCCATGACTCGACCTCTGCATTTTAAGAGTTCTGCAGTCTGACACGTCCTTTCTGAGGCCGATACCCAGTCAAGGGGACAAGACACGGCACTGAGTCTGCTTTGGAAGGCAGGTCAGGCAGCTCCAGGTGTCCAAGGAGGAAGTGGACATTTGTCATGGATGATGGCAGTGGGCACAGGCCTCTTGTCCAGGCAGTGGGGTTGCTGTCAGGAGTATGCCTTCCTCTGATGCAGGTGACTGAGTATCTAATTCCTCTCCCACTCTGTCAGTGCCCCCGGCCCAGACAACACCCAGGCGAAGGAAGTTAATGGTCCAGCCTGCTGCTCACAGCTGCCTGGCCACAAAGAGAGCAGACTGGTCAGCTTCTTCTTAAGCAGCCCTGGGGGGTGCCCTCCCTCTGGGCATCTTGGTGATTTACTGGAGGCAGTTAGACTTAGGGCACTGAACAGGGGCTCTAGGCTCCCTCTCTAGCTTTGCCCACGTAGCTCTGCTCATGCCCTCTGGCAGGATGCTTGAGCAAAAAACCACACTGAAAAGCAGCAGGACTGCCCTGGGCGCCAACCCACCGTCATCCGGCACCACAGGCAGTGCCGCGCGGTGACACTCTGGTAGCACTTGATACTTTTGTGGCACCAGTCACACTTGACAGAGGAATTCCCTTCCACCCACGCATGCTGCGTCCCCTGCAGGAGGGAAGTGAAGGATACCAGGGAAGGCTGCAGAACCGCATCCCAGGGCCCTGGGCCTGAGGAGAAGGGTCGGGGAGGAGCGCAGGGAGCGGGGAGGCCAGAGAGGGTTGGTTCCTGTTTAGTGGGTGCACTTCTGGATGCCAGGCTGCTTTGCTGAACTGCACCAGTGTGGTCACTCCCTACCTAACCTCTATCATGCTAATCGAGGTGGATGGAAAGCCACTTTGCCTGCTCTTTGAACAGTTCACCCCCCCCCCCCCCCCCGGCAGTCAAGCCTCTGAGCATCTCGTCTTGCAGTTCATCTGTGTGTCACCGGAACTCTTTGCAAAGGGATGTATTTGTGTGTGCCCTTTTCTGGAAGGCAGTGGGGTGCAGGGAAACGCAGCAGGGCTTGGGCTACAGACAAAACTGGTTGGAGTCATTGATCTTCCACTTTGCAGCGGGGTGACCTTTGGCCAGTTCCTGGACCTCTCTGAGTCTCAGGTCCTTCATCTGCAGAAATTGGCATCAAATGCCCCACCTCTGGGTTTTCTGGGAGGATTCAACGAGACAGCACATTTGGAAGGGCCTTCCTGGCACAGTCCTGGCCCTTGGGGGGGTGCCCCTGATGGGGAATCCCTTCCCCCTCTGTCTTCTATGGGCCGGTGCCTCTCAGCCTTAGCAGCCCCTCAGGACCACCTGGCCGGCATCTAGAAGTCCTAATGCCCAGTCCTCACTCCAGACAAAATAAATTAGAGTCTCTGGGGATGAGACCCATCATTAGTATGTTTTAGAGCACACTGAGTGATTATCACATGCAGCCAAGGTTGAGAAGCACTCAGGAAGGAAGTTAGAGAGAAAGCCCCAAGGGATTAGTGTGGGTCATCAGCCAGCAGCTTTCACATCTGTTTCCTGGAGAGCGTGTTGTACCTGCCTCTTGGCCAGGACATGCCCCTGAAGCAGCCCAGGAACTTGGGAAGCAGGTGTGAATGCATGTGTACGTGTGTGACTATAAATGCAAAGCGACCCATAACACCAAATTCTGGGGGTCTGAGCCCTCAGTTAAGTCCCCCGGGAATTCTATAGAACTCCTCAAAAAATTTTTCACCAGGGTATCCTGAATAGCGGAAGGGGTGGATATGGACTCTGGGGGAACGTGGGGACATAGCCTGAAGTGCCAACTGCAAGCACAATATTAAAAACACATGGAATATCTGCATGACACCATCCATGTCTGTATTAGGTAAAAGTTTTAAATTACTTATCAGTTAAGTTACTGTGTCCTCCTTCCAAAAGATTTTTGGTAAAACTGTTGCTCTAGAAGATGTGTCACATGTACTTTGTAGTTTCTCCTTCTGCCATTCACCCCTGAGGGTATAAAGAACTCAGTTTGCTAATCAATTTGTCATCTACATGGTCACAATGAATTTGTTCTGAGATTATTATTATTTTTACTTTACAGAGAAAAAATATGAGGCTGCAGAGAGGTTAAGTAACTGGTCCTAGGTTCCAAGGTAAGTGGCCAAGCAGGGACTCATGGCCAGGTCTCCTGACTCCAAGTCCACGGTAGTCTCCCAACACCACGTTACCTTCTCCATCCTCTTCCAGGATCAGAAGAGACGGTTAAAGACTTAGGTTGCCTCTGGAGACTCAGAAGGTCGTGAATGTGCCCTGCTGGGCCCTCAGAGGTCTCCCTCTGTTCCAAGTGTGGCAATGGCAGGAGTGCAGGCTTAGGGCCTGAGCCCAGGAGGTGCACCATATGTCCTGGTGAAAGGCATGGACATGGAACGGTGTGTGTATGGGTGTGGTACGGAAGGCGTAGACAAGAGGCCACACGGCGTCTCACAGGCATGCATGCGTGTCCCTGGAGGTGCCCTTCTCTCTCGGAGTCCTACTAGGGGAGGGCTGGATACCACTCCCACCTGCTAACCATCTCCTGACTCAGATTCCTCAATGGGGTTTTCCCTCTGCAGGAACTCGGAGTGCCTTTCCCCTGCTAATTTGAAGAAGAGTCTATTTCCAGACTCAGTGAATGGTACCAGACAATGGCCACCTTAGAAACCTGGTAGCCATTTCCAACCTCTCTCCCTCTCTCATCCCCTACACGATTGTCACCAGGTCCTTGTGGTAGGACCTTCCAAATTATCTCTCAGACTCTCCCTTTATGTCTTCCACCTTAGCCAGTGGGACAGCCAAAACACTCAACAACCGGCATGGCTGGGGGACACTCACTCAGCACAGACACAGCCATCACTGTGCTACTGCAGACATAGCAAAGCATAGTGGGTGAGTGCAGACGCCACCCCAGTCAGGCCCTAGGGCAGCATTAACTCTTGCCTGAACTGTTGGAAAAGTTTTTTTCAATCCCCTCTGATCTGATCTCTCTCTGGCACCATGGTCAGAGCAATTAACCTAATCTGCAAACCCAAACACCTCCTCATGTACTCAAAGCTCTTCAACGGCCCCTTAGCTACACATGAAACCCCTTCCCAAGTCCTCAGCTGGCCTCACAAGACCTGGATCTCACCAGTTCTGCAGCACATCTCCCGCCGCTTCCTTCTAAGCATCCTCTCTCCCAGTCACACGGAACCAAGTACAGATCCGATAATAAGCCGCGTCTCCATGCCTTCACACTTGAGGCTTCTCCAGCCTGGGGTGCCTTGTCCTCCTTGATTCCTTATGAAATCCCGCTGATTTGGGTTCAAGACACAACTCAAATGCCATCTTTTTGGTGAAACCTTCCCTGTCCGCCACCCTTGGTGCCTCAACTGTATGTCCCACACAGCCCTATCGCTACTGCACAGCTCGCTACTTTGCGCTTCGCTTACATGCCTGTCTCCTCCCACTAGACTGCACAGTCCTCCAGGCTGAGGACCACCTTTTAACCTGTATACCCCCTGGCACAGGATCGGGCACACGGTGGGCACCAGGGAGATGCTAAATGGATTGATGGATGGACAAGATGGTTTAAGGGTGCTCCTCAAGGCAGAGAAGGGACTGTATAAAGCTCCCAAAGCCCCTTCCTGCCCAGGAATCTGTGGAGATGGACATGTTGCCTGGGACACAGCATGCAGGAGAAGAAGGCAATAGGTATCACCAACCTCTCCTCCCCTTTTGGTTTTTGAGTTCGTTTTGATACACCCAGGAATGTTTTTGGATACACAGCGTTCATGGACGGTGTATTTACAGTCTGAAAATAAAAATAAGAAAAGTGACGGTGAGTGACCACGTAGGGAAGGTCAGCCATCCCCCTGCCCCCCACCCCAGCTGAGGCCCTGCCTCCCTCTGCGTGGCCAGTCAGGGGCAGGGGACATATGGAGCTGGCCTTGCCTAATGGCAATTCAAGTCTCCAGTTGTTCACTGAGAAGAGTCCATGACTATCTCCCAGACATGCTCCTGCACCCTCCCCCCTACCACACTGCCTTCCACCGCGGGTGGTGAACGTAGCAGGAAGACATCCCCAGAAAGGTGCTTTCCGCTTAAGGGGAGTGAGGAGTCATCCTGGCTATGCCAACGCCACAGTACTGAATGTCAGGATGTTGGGGCGTGGATAGCAAGGCCGGGGTCTTCCTAACTCTGGAGACAGGAAGGCCTGAGCCTGAACTCTGGCTCTGCTCTTTGTAACTACCCACACAATCTAGGGTAAGTTCCTTCACCGCTCTGAAATTCAGGGTTTTCTACAAAATGGGAAGAAGATTGCTTTCTCTTTGCAGCATTACATAATTTGTATAAAGCACCACGTGTGCGGGTCAGAACAGCTATTCCACAAATGACTGCTGTTGTTACTGTTTACTACTGTGCCAACAGGCCTAGAACGTACTAGGAATGAGGCTGGGCCTATGAAAAGTGGGTGAGAGCTGGATTTGAAATAGGTGCTGGAAAGACAGGTGGGCCCCTACTTTTGCCTGCTGATGCTTGCTCTTGGTAGACACTGGGCCCAGCTCTGCTACGATGACTTTTGTGGCTGAGGTTGCCTGCTGCCTGGCTCCTGTGTGCATGGCAGATAAAACATTTTGGTGACCCGCCCCGTACCCAACGGCCCTCGCTGCCGCAGCAGCTCCCCAGTCCCTGGAGGGTTCAGGCTGAGTGCTTGCTGTCTGCATCCTGAGGTGGGGGGCAGGATTCTGCACCCACGCAGCCTGGGCCCTACAAAGCCTTCTTGCTGCAGCCCCTCCCTTCTCTTCCTGCTCTGCAAACCCACCCTCTTTTCTATATGACCCCTTCTTTCTTCCTTCTCCTCCATCTCTTTCTTCTGTCCTCCTTTCCAGTCTCCCTCCTTCCTTTTCCATGTGTGTTTTTTTCTCCTCTCCAATCTGACTTTACTAAATAGATTATAAAGTCAAACAAATGGATAATTTTAATTCCATTGTATATATGAATACAGTTGCTTATTAATTAAAAATAAACAAACAGGTTCTTCTGACCAACCAAAACATTCACTAGCAAAACTCTATTGAAATTATTATGAGATGCTCTTTAACTACATTTGAACCTTAATAACTTTTTCTAGGCAGTCAGTGGCCTATGACGAGACTCTAATAGGATAATATTTGTCCCTTTGACTTGGGTAGAACAAAAATAGGACATGGAAGTTTTGCTTTATTTTCTGCTGTTGGAATAATATGGCAAATCCCTCAAGCTAGGAAGCAGAGATGCCTAAACTTTTCTGGGAATGGCTCAATCATATATAGAGCAAGACAGTTCCTGGGAAAAGGGATTTGAAGGAAGTTTACTCACAAATGCAGCACAGGCCTTGCTTCCGAGCGCCCATCAGCATGACATGGCAGAAGTTGCAGTAGGTTGGTTTCTTGAAATGCTTCATGGTCCAGGCGTGCCTCCCGTCCCCCTTGGAGCCCTGCGGGGACAGCAAGGGAATGAGATGCAGGCAGCCCCACTCTTTCTAAAAAGAGTCTCTTCTCATATTTGGAAAACAAATTTATTTTGTTATTCATGTATTCACAAATTTATTTTGTTATTCACTTATTTTACTGTTGTAAAGATTATTTTAATAGAAATGCAAATCAAAATTCTTTGTGTGTATTTTCTAAAATAAGCAAATATTAAAAATTAGGGCCATCTGAGTAGAGTATGTGGTGGGGGGAGTGGAAATCAGAACAATCTTTCTTTCTTTCTTTCAATCATCTATTAATCATCTATTACCTATCAATCATCTATTATCTATAACGATCTATCATCTATCTATCACCCATCTATCTATCCTTTAAATGTTTACAACCTTCAACTTATAAACTTCCTTTCTTGGATTCTATCCTAAAGAAATCATTTTTGAAAGATAGATGAGCATTTTTGTGCTCTGTCAGATGTTTAACCCAGCATTATTTAAAATAACTGAAAATATCCTAAAGGCCTCAAAATGACCAAAAGGTTTGTGGTACATCTGTATGATTTAATGTTAAGTGGCCATCAAAAACATATTTATAAGAACATTGAATGGTTTGGGAATGTGCTCATGATACTAAGTTCTAAGGGAAAAAAACAGAATGCAAATTTGATGATATATTATGATCTCAGTTTTATACAATGATATGTTGTACGGGGAAAAAACATCACCAAACTGTTAACAGAGGTTAGCTATAGCTAGCAGCACTATGGATTTATTTTATTCTCTAATTTCTACTTTCTTCTGTATTTTCCAAATTTTCTACAGTGAGGAGGTACTAGTTTTGTAATCAGAAAAAATTAGCTTAGTAAAAACAATGTACTCCTCTCATCACCTCCTTTCTGTGCACAGATAAAACAGCAAAGAGACAGAGACAGAAAGAGGGTTAAGTCATTTCCCCCTGACTTGGCTTGGGAGCAAATTCCTTCTATCTACCAGATAAGCCAAGCCTCACATAATCACACACCCTCCTTGGACACCAAAGCTCCCACCTTCTAGCCCCTGGGAGCACAGGCTTGCTGGAGACTGTGGCTTCAGGGGCATCCCTCCAGGTATGGTATCCTTGACCTTTTGTCATAGGCTCCATCAAAAGAGTAACACTCAAAAAACAAAAAAGAGTAACACTCTTGGGCTGTTGTTAAGGGTAGTAAAAAGTACTGTAAGGTGGTAAGGATTGAGAGTCAGGTACATGGAGTCCAAAGTGCTGGATCGAAACCCACTTCTTACTTCTGTGTCCCTCTGGTATGGGTTGGTCATAGTGGCCAGACCCATTCCTGTGCTCAACTCTTCTGCTAACGGTCTCTAGAGGAGCCCACATGCTTTTTCAAATACTGGTCTCCTCCTGGGGCCAGGATACGTTATTTTCTTCTTACCACCTCAAAACCCTGCTTCTTCCAAAACCTGAGTCTTACAGAATTAAAGCCTTTTTATCTAATGGCTTCTACTTTAGTAAATGGGTTCACTAACTGATTAAATGACCCACTTAAATATCTATTCATTCATTCCTTTGACAAACATTGACCTCAAGGGATTTTTGTAAAAATTAAGTGAAATACTATAAGTGAGGACCCTAATCCAGTGGCCGACACATTGAAAATGAAAACATTTATTAAGTTCCTACTCCGTGCTAGGCAGTAGGGGACACAAAAATAAGTAGAGTGCTTTCCTACATGTAAGGAGGTAGATTTAGACCCGTTCTAGAAATGAAGAAGCAAAGACTCATAGAAGTTACATAAATAGCCCAAGACCACACAAATAGTAAGTGACCAAGCTGAGCCCGTAGTCACACTGGGGGCTCTTGCTGGCCTCGGAGCCCATGCTCCTTCCATGCCTCTCTTGTACCTCCACAGACCAGGGTTTTCCTTCATGGACAGAAGGGAAATTACAGCACTCTTAGCAGACCCAGCTCCTTCTTCATCCAGCCCAAGGGATGGTCATTTGACCTGAAATACCTTTATTGGCAAAATCAATTAGTATCTGAGCAAGGGAGAGTCAGCTATTTTCATAGATACAGGGTAAGAAGCAAAGGGACCCTGACTTGGGATAAAGTAACATTTCTGCTTGGGTTATAGCACCATCATGTGGCTCCTTTATTTCTGCACGTTGGCGGCTGCAGGGCGTAGGAGTAACGTTCCTTATGCATGCCAGGTTTTGGGTTGAGACTGCAGTTCCCTTGGGAGACAGACTGTTTCTCATACATGCCATTCAGAGATCCCCAGACTTTTCAGTGGCCACATGTGGGTTTTGAAAAAAGCCAAACAAGCAAGGTGGCTTTTAAGACATCGAGGAACGCTTTCCCTAGAACCCCAACTATTAATGTGAAAACATACAATTTAGTGCCTATTTTCAAATAAATGCATAAAATTTCAATTAATAAAAACCAAATGCACATTTGTTTTTTGTTTGCATTATTCCTGAGGTAAAGTATGGTTTTAATACAAGGCTGATTTGGCATCAGGGGGAGACACTGGGGAGAATGCTGAAGAAATAATGCCTCTCCCTCTTCCAGCCATAAAACAGTGGATCCCCTCCAAGCAAAGAGTTGGTGGCACTTTGGACTCAACAAGTCCAAAATAGGAAACAGAACTAGAAATTGGTTCCTTGTGATTAAAATGTCCCATCTCTATTTCCATGTTTCAGAGAAAAAACAGGTGCATTAGACAGCACTCAGGCAGAACTTTCACTTTGATTCAGCTATAATCTTGAGCCTTGATAGCAGAAAGTATACCTAACCTATCTGAGCACCCCCAGGTCCTAGCTCACGTGGGTTCATGCACACAGTAGGTTCTTGGTAAGAAATCACTGCATGAGAAGTCTGCTGTTAGTGAATATGGAAGATGGCTTCTGGTACTAACTAGGTGTGTGTCCATGGGCAAGTGCCTTTACCTCTCTGGTCCTTGGTATGAAAAAGGAAGGGGACAGACCAGGGAGCACCAAGTTCTCTTCCAGCTCTGACCTTCTAGGGTTATAAGGAAAAAGGAGATCCTGGTTCATTGATTTCTCTTTAGCACTTGGAAAGAGCTGGACACGCTATGAGATGATTGCAGGATTCTTAGTCCTTGAGGGTTGGAGATGAGGGCTCAGCTTTAGTCCTGAATTGCAGAACTGTCAGATGGACACAGCACAGGCAACAACATCAGCTAGAGGCTAACCCAAATGAACCTGTTGTTCTGTCCCTATCTTTGACATTTCAGTAATCTTGAAGAGGTATTGTCTTACAACCCGTGTGACTGTACCGGTAAACGCTAATGTCACCATTTGTACTTTTAGTTCTAATCTTCCCTACCTCATGTATGGAAGCTACTTTCATGGTAAATAAGCAGACCAGGTCAGATGCCAGTGATTTCACATTAAGCCTCTACATGTATTCCCTACTCTGATCAAAACTGGGAGGTTTCTCTAAAACACCCTGAATTTTCTTTCATGTGGGTCTTTGATCAAGCTACAAACTCTCTCTTCTACCAGCCAAATCATACCCATCCTCCAGAGCCAGATCAAATATCCTAGGTCTTTATCTTTATCTCAAGAATGGGATATCAAAATCCCACACATCCTTCAGAGCCAGGGCAAACACCCTCCAAAGTTTCTTCCACTGGTCTCACTCCTAAGTGTGAGATGTTCGAAAGTGCAGTTTCTTTGGAGTCAAGTACAAATAAATGCTGGCTATTCTTTTTCCTCTTCGGACTCAGAATCTCAGTTTTCCATCTGTTTAAATGGGTTAAAAAAAATCTACCTTATCTGGTTGTTCTGATTGTTAAATAAGATATTATTATGGGCTTCCCTGGTGGCACAGTGGTTGCGAGTCTGCCTGCCGATGCAGGGGACACGGGTTCGTGCCCTGGTCCGGGAAGATCCCACATGCTGCGGAGCGGTTAGGCCCGTGAGCCATGGCCGCTGAGCCTGCGCGTCCGGAGCCTGTGCTCCGCAACGGGAGAGGCCACAACAGTGAGAGGCACGCGTACCAAAAAAAAAAAAAGATATTATTATTGAACGCCCTCTGCCTCACAACAAATCAGTATTTTTTCCTTTCTTTCTTCCTTTCCTTCCTTCCTTCCCCAACTCTCTTAGCATTTTTAAACCTAATTTGTGAAAAAGATGGAATTCTTCCCTGAATATTTTTTGCCCTTTGCCTGGTTGAGCGTAAGTTTCCGGTGGGTGAATATTGTATCTGTGTTCCCTCGTATCCCTTAGAACAGTATCTTTATTTAGTAATAATTTAGTAAACGTCTGTCAAACGAATGAATAATGTTTCAGGCACTAATAGGTAAAAAGAGAGGACTTTTGGGCTGGCCTAGAGCATACGGGCTGTCCATTGGGAAGTCTGGGGCAGAAGCCAAGGATATTAACTTCCACATGGAACCTGATGTTTCTGAAAGGTGAGAGGTCTTTGATCTCAAGCTTGCAACTTACAGAGTCGTCCATGCCCAGGAGGACGAGCAATGGGATGGTGGTCATCCCTCCGTGGACCCACTCCTGGAGAGACACAAAGCCATCCCGGTCGTAGTCCATCCCTTGTAACATCTCCTTCAATATCTGTGGAATCCATAGAGCAACCACTGTCCACTTTCCTCTTCGACTTCTCTGCCCCACCCCTGCCCCGCCCACCCTGCCCTTTTCTTTCTCTTCTGTTCTATGTTTTCTGGCTTGTGTTTTACCCCTTTCCCCTCTGATTCGGAGTGAGTAGAGCATTGAGGGAGCAAATGGGGGTGAGGAGAACAGGGGTCCAGGCCTGGCTCTGCCCTGACCTGTGTGGCCTTCGACAAGCCACCCCAACTCTCTGGATTCTGCTTTTCTCATCTGTAAACTGGAACTAGTATTGCTATGTTTGCAGCATGGTAGTGAAGATTAGAGAAAATGTATATAAAACGCTAAATATTATATCGGACTCAGAGGAGCCCCCAATGTAATTATTATTATTAATGTTATCTAATGATTGAGAAAAATCTTTAAAAGTCTTTCTAGCTCTAAATTCTCTGATCTCTGAGCTCCTGTTATAAAAATTTAGCTTTGGTGAAAGCGTTAGGGAGTATTATTAGGTATTATTATTTGAATTAGTCTATACTTTCCCCTGCCGCCTCTAATCTTTCCTATCAGGGAAGTGGGAGATCAAGGTGTAGGACCCAGAGAAGTCACCTCTAAGAAGATGATCTGGGACAGCCTGCACCGTAAACATGTGTTTCCAAGTCCCACTCTCATCTCGGAAGCTCACTGGAAAGTCACCCCTTGCTTTTGGAAACTCACAGGCCTTAGCTCCGTGGGATCCCACTCGAGATACTGGGCAATGTGTAGCATCTGGTTGACAATACGATCCATCTCCTAGAAAACATCAAGGAGAGAAGCCAACTGAAGATGTGCTTTTACAAGCAAGACTCAAAATCCAACCCCGTGGGAAGATGGGCAGGGCAGAGTGTGAGAAGCAGCTGGTACAATATACTGGCATTTCACCAAGCACTCACTATTTGTTTTTGCTCTTTATTTCTGCCTTGACCACAAAGCTCACAAGAAACACAGACCGTGGATAAGCCAGAGGTATGCAGAAAGCTCACTGAACACTGACCTCCTCCTAGACCCACCTTCCTTCCCCTATTCTGTGCTTTGACTTAGCGTAGAAAGCACTCCTGTTTCCTCCTTCTTTGTGATCCTACAAATACTTACAAACCAAGGCACTTACTTCTTCCCTCTTTTCCCACACCTCATTCCCACAGCTTTAGCAACTTGGGATTCATCTATACCCCTTGGGGGTCAGTTTCAGTTGGATATAGAGCCACTGTGTTGGTCCTTTCTCAGGCACTATGATTCAGATTCCTTTTGGCATCTCCTTTGTTTCCTTTGTATCAAGTCCTGGGTCCAGGACTCTTGGAACAGGAAATTCATGAAGGGTATGTTTGCCTAATGAGTGAGCCTTTTGTTTGGTACCAAGGCCAGGCTCCATCTAAAACCTCACAGAATTGTTGGATGCTAATGAATCAGTGCCCCGAGAGTCCCACTGAAACACACTGGACTGAGAAAGCATTTGCATGTCTTGGGCACCATCTAAGATGTTCACAGTAAGGTTGATTTGGGGACACAGGTTGGAGAACTGAAGCAAGGTTTAAAGGTGCTACTTTCACCAGGCAGAATGTTGGGTCAAAATAAGCAAGCTAAAACCCAACAGGGATTTTTAAAATTGTATTTCGTTTAAAGCAGAAAATAACCCATTGCAAAACTGCAGATGAAGTGGTCGATGGGGATAAGGAAATGGGCAGAATGGTGGGAACAGGGCTCAGCAGAAGTTCCAATGGAAAAGAGCTCGTGAAACTAGTTGGGTCCAAGATTCAATGTGAGCAAACGATGTGATTCAGGAATGGAGAATTAGACTCAATCTTGGGCTGTGTAAATAGGTGGGCATTTTCAGGGAGCAGAGCGGGCAGATTTCAGGAGGAACTAGTTCCCTGATGTGAATACTTAAAGAGTCCTGGAGGGGTGGGTTCAGTTCTATGCCATATTTTAAGAACGGCATTGACAAACTACAGCTTGACCAGAATGGAGATTTAAAACTTCCTTATGAGCAACAGTGTAGAAATTAGGAAATATGAGCTTGGGGAAGATTTTTGGGAAGATGTGATAGTACCTTCAAATACCTGAAGGCCTATTGTGTACAACTGGTACTCCACTGGTCAGCTGCCCCGGTCAGCTATAGAGGGCAGAAGTAAGCTGAGGGATGGAGGGAGGGAAGAGTTGAGGGTTGGCCTATTTTGACCTCACCACTGGGTTGGGGGAGGGGAGAGAAGAGCAGAATCAGGTTTTGTATTGAAAATTTCCCTGGCAGACTAGAGATGCCTTGTGTGCGGGAGGGATGCCTTCTCTAACAGTCATCCCCAGTGGTGGAGCGGCTGTTTTAAGGTACTGGGTGAACTCTCCATTACTGGGAGTGTTCACAAAGAGGCTGGGCATCCAACTGCCAGGGGGTCTTGGTGGGAAGTTGAAAGAGAGAGAACTATTTTGAGACTCACTTCAGTCCACCAGTGTTACCTTCCAAATAGATCCAGAATTTAACCACTTCTTACCACCTGCAATGCTGCTACCCTGGTGCAAGTTACCATCATTTCTTGTCTTGCTTATTTTAATAGCCTCCTAACTGGTATTCCTGCTTGCATCCCCACAGTCTACACTCAACGCAGCAGCTAGAGTGATCCTGTTAGGACCTAAGTCAATCATGTCACTCCTCTGCTCAGAATCTCCAATGGTTCTCTACCTCTCCAGAGTAAAAGAGAAAACCCTTTCAATCACCTGTAAGGCTTGATAATGCTTTGCAAACGCCCCGTCCCTTCTCATTACTTCTCTGATCTCATCTCCTATTACTCACTCCAGCCTCATCTGTTCAGTCATCCTGTTCCACTCACTCTGGCCTCCTAGTTAATCTGCTAACATTCCGGGCATCCCTCAGGACCTTTGCACTTGCTGTTCCCTCTGCCTGGAAGGTGCTTCCCCATGACTCACTCCCTTCACCTCCTTCAAGTGTCTGTTCAGATGTCCCCTCCTCAGGGAGGCCTTCTTTGGTTCCTGCAGCTAAAACTGCAGCTCCCTCCACTACTTCCTTTCCCTCCTTTATTTTCCCTCTAGCACACAGCTCTATCTAACACATACTTGACTATGCTTTGCAGTGTGTGTGTTTGCACTAGAATGAAAGCATCATGAGGGCCTGGATCTTTGTCTGTTGGCTCACTGATAAACCCCCCCAGTGCTCAGAACAGTAGCTGACATATATGAGATAATCAATATGTGTTGATCAAATGCTTGAGATTCTCTTGGTGGTTCCCTCGCATGACCCAGCTCACGGAACTGCAATGTGGCTGCAGGGATCCCATGAAGACACTCTGGGGTTGAGTGGGAACCGGGACAATGCAGTTGGTCTAGGGACTGGTTCCCTTTCTTCCTCCCTTTGGTCTGACTCAGCCCCGTGCACTTCAACCTCAGAGCCTTTCTGTTAATGAGTCCCATCTCTGACACTGCCAGTCATGAGGACAGGATCTGTTTGATTCTCTTTGCCTTTTCTCCTCTCTACCTTCTTCCTTTTCCATCCTTCTTCTCATTCCATGACCCCTGACCTGTCCCAGCCTCTTCCTGAGGGGAGGTGGGGATGAGATTCAGGCTTCCCCAGGTGTGGTGGGATGGGATCATGTGCTCGGAGCAGACAGAGCCAGACTCCTAGAGCTGGTGCCCTGGGGTATGAGAGGAAGGCAAGGGTAACGGCAAAGCACGCCAGCAGTTACCTGCCTTCTCCTGTCTTCTTGCCCTGGTCTCTCTGCCTCTCCCACCTCCTCTCCTCCACCCCTGGGCTTCAGCAGGAAGTTACAGGGGGAATTTCTGAACCAGCTGGGAAGTTAAACTAGATGAGATACTAAAGCATCTCCCCAACCTGAGATTTTGCGATCTGAGCTTCTGGAATGAAAAAGCAAGTTGGAGTTCACTCTCCTCTGGGCGGGCTCTTTGGAAGTAGAAGGCGGTGGGTTCTAGCCATCTCTGCAGCTCATATTGAGACACTGCTATTCCTATGAAGATGGAGCTGAGAGTGTTTGGACTCTCCCTTCACCTGTTCCCCTCTCCCCCAGCCTTTATTGGACCTTGGAGGGATATTTGGAGAGCTTACCGCTTGGTCCAGGAGACCATTCTCATCCGAATCATAGAGACGAAACATGACTGCAAGAAACACAGAGGTGAGGCTTGAGATGTCCTCCGGGTACCAGGGATGGGCTGAGACTTTGCTGCTGCCAGTTTTTAGATGAAGTCCGTTGCAGCCAGTTCACCCACCCTCCAAGGCACAGAGTCTGTCCTTCCTTACAGTGGGAAGAGGGAGGAGAACCAAGCCACCTGGCTTCTGGGACTGTCTAAGCAATAACTCTGCCGCTGATGAGATCTGGGTCACGAGCGTGATTCCCTGTAGAGCACTCACACCTCTCAGTATCACAGGAACACAACTCAAAGCAGATGCCCCGCTGGTGGTGGGGCAGAGGCACCACAGTTATAGACGGGACACTGCTTCTACTGCACACAGAAAGGGTGTGGAGTTCGGCAGGTTCAGATCTTGGCCCTGTCCTACCACCTCTAGGGCATCACATAAGTCACTTATCTTCTTTAGGCTCAATTTCTTCATCTGTAAGATGGAGATTATAATAGTTTCTTTATCCTAAGTTTTTTTCAAATGACGATTAATATGTCAGTGATATGCTAAATCTATAGCACTTGGAATGTAGAGAGTACCCAACAGATGTTATTTATTTTTATTTTCTTTCATTAATAAATATTTATATATGGCATTTAATATGTACAACATACCATCCTATGCACCTTATCATTATTACTTATTTAATCCTCAATAATGGTATGAAGTAGTTATTATTATAGAAGCTATTATATTTCTTTTTCTAAAAATGTCTACATGCAATTCAGAAACATCCTCTACCATGTTCTAGCTGTAGAGAGGTGATGGAAGATAAGAAAGATTTGGGAGTGAATTCTGGGCAAAGGACTAAATGTTCATTTATGGGATTTGGAAACTTGCCATTTCATTCATCTAAAAGGTAGAGGTCCTGTCTGTGGTCTCAGAAGTAAGCAGGGTGGGGAGCAGAGCTGAATACATCTTCATTTCCCTCTCATCCTTTAAAACCCTTCATCATGCCTGTGTTCTCTGTGGCTGACCCTTCCCTTGTGTAACTGCTCTGGACCACTTGGGATGTACCCACAGGGTCACAGCACTCCTGTTAATTTGCCCTTGTGTTGTCACTTCCTTCTACATGTTTTATGTCTCTGGACCTTGTATTTGTTCAGTGGTGTCTCTGGTTGGACTTTAAGTTATTTAAAAGTCATGGGCTTCCGATTCTTTGTGACTCCTCCAAATGTCCTGGTCAGAGACACTCTGGGCCCAGGTGGCTCTAACATGGAGCCCTCTTTGGTTCCACTGTGCATAAGGAGTAGAATGAGGAAGTGTGAGCAAGCATCCTACTTTTTAGCAGCATGGCCTTGGGCAAGTCATTTAACTTTTCCATGCTTTCTTACATATAAAATGAGAACAATCATGTCAACTATCTAGGGTTACTGTCAGGTTAAAATGAGAAAATGCATTTAAAGTGCTTAGCAAAAATAAGGTGTTCAGTGATGAGTTATTATTGTTATTACATTGATGATGGGTGGGATTTCAGGCTATCATTTCCAAAAAAAAAAAAATACATGCTTGGTTATCTAGAAAAAAAACTTAACTTGGTTTCAATCACTAAAATCAGAGATGATTTGAATTAATTTAATTTAATTAAAAAAAGAAAACTTTAGGACAAATGACCAAGTTTCTGCAACAAAAAACTGTAGGGAAAAAAATAAGCAAAAGATGAAGAGAGACTAAAGAGACGTAGTAACAAATGGCAATGTATGGACCTTACTTGGATCCCAATTCAAACGAACAGTGCTTGAATTGTTCCCCAAGTAAGGGAAAATAATGAATACTGACTGAATATTTGATAATAGTAAGGAATCGTTTTCTTTAGATGTGATTGTGGTGTTGTGGTTATATTTAAGAAAAAGTTATATTATTTTAGAGGTACATACTGAGATATTTACAGATGAAATTATATGATGTCTGGAATTTGCTTCAAAATAATCTGGGGCAGAAGAAATGAGTGGGAGGTATAAATAAAACACGAGTGACCACAAGCTGGTAATTGTTGAAGGTGGTTGATGGGCACACGGAAGTTCTTTGTATTCTCTACTTTTATCTGTGTTTGAAATTTTCCGTAATAAAAAGTTTTTAGAAATACAGTTTCTTTTCATTACCATTACAGGACTCAGTCTGAGAGGCACTAATACGAGGAATTTGCCACATTTGCTCCTCTCTGGTAGTTATGAACAAATATAATGCCTGAAACTCAAAATCCAACTGAATGTGGGAAATAATTTGACATTTCCCTTTTAACATTAGTCAGAAGAAACAGAAATCTGGTACATTTGCTTCCAAATTAGCATTTAAGACTTGTAATTGTTAACACTGCAAACCTAGGGGGGAGGTTTTAAGCTGGCTAAGAGAGCAAACTGTTTCATTTTGTTTTGGGCAAGGGTTTACCTTTGCCAGACTTTTCCTAATGCTTAAGTTTCACTGACTAGTCCAATTATTAGCTGGAATTTTGACTTTTGCTATAATGTGTATGCTTTTCCCTCAGTGTCTACTAAGATCCCAAGAGATGCCAAAACAATATATATTTTTAACAAGGTCCTACCTGTCATCTGTTTCAAAGTTTGCCTGTAGGCTCGCAAAAGTCAGCGAGACCGTCCCCAGAGTGAGTCATCTGCGAGACTGCAGGCTGCTTCAGCCACTGTGGGCTTTCCTTTCTGTCCCCAGCTATTATTCTCCTTCTGAAGACATGTTTTTGAAACCAAGCTCAACTCCCTTAATTAACTAGCCCTCTTTCTCAAGAGGCCAAAACACTTGGGGTGGGGGTGGGTGAAGACATGGAAATAGGCTTTAACAAGATAGAGGTTGATTAGACCTCAAGAAAAAAAAGAGTTCTTCATAGTTAAAGAGTTGCTTGGGCATGGAATAGGGGAAGGAAGACAGATGTTGAAAATCTTCCCTTGAAAAATCTTCTAAGAGGAGGCAGCCGCTTTCTGATTGGAGGCTTTCAGGAAATCCTGCCAGCAAAGGAAGGGAGTCTTCACCCTTTGCAGAGACCCCTTACCTTTCCAGATCTTGGTTCTCAATACCAAGGTCTCCAATGCACCTTCCACCCTATACAACTGGTACTGTGTTCCAGGGAAGATTCTAGGAAATATTCATGTCACTGCTGGTGACAGGGCAGAAAAGCTCCCCCAAGGAGGCAGGACCCATCCCCAGGATCCCAGATCAACCTCCAGCCTGTTTAGAACCATAAACAGGACACTAGCTCTTCCTCTAGGGAAAAGTCGAAGCCCCCTGACAGGGTACATACTTACACTCTAGCTTATCCTGAGGTCTCCCCGTTTCCAGCAAGGACAGGTAACACATGACATCCTTCAGGTACACTGTGGGGGATTCTGAGCCTGAAGACTGAGCATCATGGTTTCCCACGGGGGTCGCAGACACTTGGTCTTTAGTTGGCACTTGCTTCTCCGTGATCTTAGATTCTGTGATAGGCAAGAGGAAATCATCCAAGGACACAATGTTTAGTAAACATGAAACCCTTTGTTGCCCCATTCTTTTCACGGTAGAGACAAGAATTTTATGAGTGTCTTCAAAAGCATGGATTACATAGATATGATCAAATCAGTGGCCCTAGAAATCCAGATTGTAGAGTTCATACTTTCTGAATGAACCCCATACTGACCCCTTTAAGAGTCTATAGCCTTATAAGAAATTCACCTATGCTCTGTGAATTTTAAGAAAAGATGATAGTGATTTTTAGTAATATCAATAGCCAACAGGTAAATGTCATTTAGCCTAATTTTGGGGGGAACACACCCAATTTGTAGAGGTAATTTTGTCTGGGATTCCAAAAATCCAGACTATTGGTTATTTACCAACATACTGTTTTACAATTTTCTTCTCAAATGCATTGAAAGATAAATAAAAAGATGAAAGTTCGAAAGAGAAAACTGGGATTGACAACTAATTTCCAGAAACCAGGAAGAATTGTGACTTACTGAAAGCCTAATCAGTTGCATAAGGAAAGTATAGAAAGTGGCTTATCACACCACGAGGAATAGAGTGAGTTTTCCCTCTGAAATTTTCCTTCTCACAGGTAGGAAGACTGTCTCTTTGTCCTCTGGTTAAGAAATATGATGTTATTACTAACCAGAAAACCAGGCACCGATATTTTACGTGTGAATCATACTCTTTTGAGGCATTTTAAGGGCTATCTCTTTTTCCCCAGCCTCTTTATATCCATGATCTCAATATCAAATAAGAGGATGCAACTCAGAGAAAACACAGGAAACAGTAAAAGGAAGACTGTCAGTGGAAAATCTAACCCAAGTGTTGTACCACCAAATAACAGAGTGTTGAAGGCACAGGCAGAGGGAGAGATAGCCTTGATATTACTGCCTGCTGGGGAAAGCAATGCCACCAGTACACTCTTTATTCAGAGAACCAAAGGCCCAAGCAATGGCAAACAGTTCGGCTCAGGCCAACACAGCTGCACTACATGAAAGCCTACCAGGTCCTAGGGGTTAGGTTGTTGTTTGAGAAGGGAGTTAGCCATCACCCAGATGGACAGTGGGTGAGACCAAAGGCCACTGACATACTCTGTATGTCACAAAGGGTCCTGTGAAGAGACCAACATGGGACCCACGAAACAGAGTTGCAAAACAAGGAAAGGAAGCTTCATCGTGAAGTCTCAGAGGACAAGATCTCTGGAAATAATTTCCTACCGGACAAGACCCTCGGTAGGTTGCAAGAAGGTGTTACTTCTATTAAACAGGAGCAGAAAGCCTCAGGGGTGAGCAAGTTGAGATGAAAACACAATAGGATGAGATAACAAGGATAGTGAGGTAGGGGAAAACTGCCATGAAATTACGTACGCAACAGAAATATTAAAATCATCACTGGAGGAAAAGTTATGGAAAAACGTAACTTAATAATGTATAAGACAAAGGTGAAAAATTCTTTGTATAGGGTAGCCCATTATGCCCCAAGTTATGTTATATCCTCAAATTATTCATCCATTAAAACACTATTAGAATGACTTCTATGCCAACTAAATTGGAATGAGAGGGACCAGATTTACCCTCCTACTGATGCAACTAAAAAAACTGGACAAAAGATATGAAACAATGGTCCATAGGATATTGCATATGGCCAACACCAAAGGGCAATCCCAAGAGATGGGAAACAAATGAGGTGATCCCTACAAATGCCACATCTTACTGACTGGAAAGAGTTTCTAGGCTGTGGCACAGGGAGGGGAAACCCAGGCAGATCCTGGAAGTCTCTCTGAGTTGCAGAGATGGAGCTGGGAATCCTGGGAGTCCAAAGTGACTGGAGTTCACAGAGCAGAGCACTGGAGAGGAGGGAGTTGCACAGAGGGAACTCCTGCTGTCTCTGCAGAAGGTCCCGTTGAGTAATCAGCAGAGAGTTGCCTCAATTATTCATCTGAGTAGTGATTAGCACAGATGTGTGAGGAAACTACCTGAGGCTGGGGAAGGAATCAGGATGAGAGGGAACAATCCCTGGAAGGCACAGAGAACTAAGCATAGTGTCTATTTCCAGCAATCAGAGTAGAAAACTCCCATAATTCATGAATCACTGAGTAGAGTACTTAGAGAGTTTTGCCTTGCTAACTGGGCAAAATTATCTCTAGAAAAAATGCCTTCCTGGTGCTAACAAAAGCTTGACCCAAAAGTGTCAACTTACCACCAAACCAGCTTTATAACAAATGCTAAAGGAACTCCTCTAGGCAGGAAACAGAAGAGAAGGAAAAGACCTACAATAACAAACCCAAAACAATTAAGAAAATGGTAATAGGAACATACATATTGATAATTACCTTAAATGAAATGGATTAAATGCTCCAACCAAAAGACATAGACTGGCTGAATGGATACAAAAGCAAGACCCGTATATATGCTGTCTACAAGAGACCCACTTCAGACCTAGGGACACATATAGACTGAAAGTGAGGGGATGGAAAAAGATATTCCATGCAAATGGAAATCAAAAGAAAGCTGGAGTAGCAATTCTCATATCAGAGAGAATAGACTTTAAAATAAAGCCTATTACAAGAGACAAAAAGGCCACTACATAACGATCAAGGGATCAATCCAAGAAGAAAATATAACAATTGTAAATATTTATGAATCCAACATAGGAGCACCTCAATATATAAGGCAAATGCTAACAGCCATAAAAGGGGAAATCGACAGTAACACAATCATATTAGGGGACTTTAACAAACCATTTTTACCAATGGACAGATCAACCAAGATGAAAATAAATAAGAAAACACAGCTTTAAATGATACATTAAAAAAGATGGACTTAATTGATATTTATAGGACATTCCAACCAAAAACAACAGAATACACTTTCTTCTCAAGTGCTCATGGAACATTCTCCAGGATAGATCATATCTTGGGTCACAAATCAAGCCTTGGTAAATTTAAGAAAATTGAAATTGTATCAAGTATCTTTTCTGACCACAACGCTATGAGACTAGATATCAATTACAGTAAAAAAAACTGTAAAAATTACAAACACATGGAGGTTAAACAATATGCTACTAAGTAACCAAGAGATCACTGAAGAAATCAAAGAGGAAATCAAAAAATACCTCGAAACAAATGACAATGAAAACACGATGGCCCAAAACGTATGGGGTGCAGCAAAAGCAGTTCTAACAGGGAAGTTCATAGCAACAACCCTACCTCAAGAAACAAGAAAAATCTCAAGTAAACAACCTAACCTTACACCTAAAGCAATTAGAGAAAGAAGAACAGAAAAACCCCAAAGTTAGCAGAAGAAAATAAATCATAAAGATCAGATCAGAAATAAACGAAAAAGAAATGAAGGAAACAATAGCAAAGATCAATAAAACTAAAAGGAGGTTCTTTGAGAAGATAAACAAATTGATAAACCATTAGCCAGACTTATCAAGAATAAAAGGGAAAAGACTCAAATCAACAGAATTTGAAATGAAAAAGGAGAAGTAACAACTGACACTGCAGAAATACAAAGGATCATGAGAGATTACTACAAGCAACTCTATGCCAATAAAATGGACAACCTAGAAGAAATAGACAAATTCTTAGAAAAGCACAACCTTCAGAAACTGAACCAGGAAGAAACAGAAAATATAAACAGACCAATGACAAGCACTGAAATTGAAACTGTGATTAAAAATATTCCAACAAACAGAAGCCCAGGACCAGATGGCTTCACAGGCGAATTCTATCAAACATTTAGAAAGAAGAGCTAACACCTATCCTTCTCAAACTCTTCCAAAATATAGCAGAGGGAGGAACACCCCCAAACTCATTCTACGAGGCCACCATCACCCTGATACCAAAACCAGACAAGGATGTCACAAAGAAAGAACTCTACAGGCCAATATCACTGATGAACATAGATGCAAAAATCCTCAACAAAATACTAGCAAACAGAATCCAACAGCACATTAAAAGGATCATACACCATGATCAAGTGGGGTTGATCCCAGGAATGCAAGGATTCTTCAGTATACACAAATCAATCAATGTGATACACCATATTAACAAATTAAAGAATAAAAACCATATGATCATCTCAATAGATGCAGAAAAATCTTTCGACAAAATTCAACACCAATTTATGATAAAAACTCTCTAGAAAGCAGGCATAGAGGGATCTTCCCTCAACAAAATAAAGGCCATATATGACAAACCCACAGCCAACATCATCCTCAATGGTGAAAAACTGAAACCTTTCCACTAAGATCAGGAACAAGATAAGGCTGCCCACTCCCACCACTATTATTCGACATTGTTTTGGAAGTCCTAGTCATGGCAATCAGAGAAGAAAGGAAATAAAAGGAATCCACATCAGAAAAGAAGAAGTAAAGCTGTCACTGTTTGCAGATGACATGATACTATACATAGAGAATCCTAAAGACGCTACCAGAAAACTACTAGAGCTAATCAATGAATTTGGTAAAGTAGCAGGATACAAAATTAATGCACAGAAATCTCTTGCATTCCTATACACTAATGATGAAAAATCTGAAAAAGAAATTAAGGAAACACTCCCATTTACCACTGCAACAAAAAGAATAAAATACCTAGGAATAAACCTACCTGAGGAGACAAAAGACCTGTATGCAGAAACTGTAAGACACTGATGAAAGAAATTAAAGACGATACAAACAGATGGAGAGACATATACCATGTTGTTGGATTGGAAGAATCAACATTGTGAAAATGACTATATTACCCAAAGCAATCTACAGATTCAATGTAATCCCTATCAAAGTACCAATGGCATTTTTCACAGAACTAGAACAAAAAGTTTCACAATTCGTACGGAAACACAAAAGACCCCGAATAGCCAAAGCAATCTTGAGAACGAAAAACGGAGCTGGAGGAATCAGGCTCCCTGACTTCAGACTATACTACAAAGCTACAGTAATCAAGACAGTATGGTACTGGCACAAAAACAGAAATATAGATCAATGGAACAGGATAGAAAGCCCAGAGATAAACTCACACACATATGGACACCTTATCTTTGATAAAGGAGGCAAGAATATACAATGGAGAAAAGACAGCCTCTTCAATAAGTGGTGACAGGAAAACTGGACAACTACATTTAAAAGAATGAAATCAGAACACTCCCTAACACCATACACAAAAATAAACTCAAAATGGATTAAAGACCTAAATGTAAGGCCAGACACTATAAAACTCTTAGAGGAAAACACAGGAAGAACACTCTATGACATAAATCACAGCAAGATCCTTTTTGACCCACCTTCTAGAGAAATAGAAATAAAAACAAAAATAAACAAATGGGACCTAATGAAACTTAAAGTTTTTGCACAGCAAAGGAAAACATAAACAAGATGAAAAGACAACCCTTAGAATGGGAGAAAATATTTGCAAATGAAGCAACTGACAAAGGATTAATCTCCAAAATATACAAGCAGCTCATGTATCTCAATATCAAAAAAACAAACAACCCAATCCAAAAATGGGCAGAAGATCTAAATAGACATTTCTTCAAAGAAGATATACAGATTGCCAACAAACACATGAAAGGATGCTCAACATCATTAATCATTAGAGAAATGCAAATCAAAACTACAATGGGGTAGCACCTCACACTGGTCAGAAGAGCCATCATCAAAAAATCTACAAACAATAAATGCTGGGGAGGGTGTGGAGGAGAGGGAACCCTCTTGCACTGTTGGTGGGAATGTAAATTGATACAGCCACTATGGAGAACAGTATGGAGGTTCCTTAAAAAACTACAAATAGAACTACCATATGACCCAACGATCCCACTACTGGGCATATATCCTGAGAAAACCATAATTCAAAAAGAGTCACGTACCACAATGTTCATTGCAGCACTGTTTACAATAGTCAGGACATGGAAGCAACCTAAGTGTCCATTGACAGATGAATGGATAAAGAAGATGCAGCACATATATACAATGGAATATTATTCAGCCATAAAAAGAAATGAAATTGAGTTATTTGTAGTGAGGTGGATGGACCTAGAGTCTGTCATACAGAGTGGAGTAAGTCAGAAAGAGAAAAACAAATAACGTATGTTAACACATATATATGGAATCTAAAAAAAAAAGGTCATGAAGAACCTAGGGGCAAG
The DNA here is from genome assembly GCF_949774975.1 of Lagenorhynchus albirostris. Lineage (NCBI taxonomy): Eukaryota > Metazoa > Chordata > Mammalia > Artiodactyla > Delphinidae > Lagenorhynchus > Lagenorhynchus albirostris. The sequence goes on from NC_083099.1 coordinate 64,707,368, forward strand.
ACAGGAATAAAGATGCAGACCTACTAGAGAATGGACTTGAGGATATGGGGAGGGGGAAGGGTAAGCTGTGACAAAGTGAGAGAGTGGCATGGACATATATACACTACCAAACGTGAAATAGATAGCTAGTGGGAACCAGCCGCATAGCACAGGGAGATCAGCTCGGTGCTTTGTGACCACCTAGAGGGGTGGGATAGGGAGGGTGGGAGGGAGGGAGACGCAAGAGGGAAGAGATATGGGGACATATGTATAACTGATTCACTTTGTTATAAAGCAGAAGCTAACACACCATTGTAAAGCAATTATACTCCAATAAAGATATTAAAAATTAAAAAATAAAAAAGTAAAGAAAAATAAAATGACCCACGTTTGAAGTTAAAAAAAAAAAAAGGTTCTGAAGAACCTAGGGGCAGAACTGGAATAAAGAGGAAGAAGTAGAGAATGGACTTGAGGACACAGGATGGGGAAAGGGTAATCTGGGATGAAGTGAGAGACTCGCATGGACATATATACACTACCAAATGTAAAATAGATAGCTGGTGGGAAGCAGCCGCATAGCACAGGGAGATCAGCTCGGTGCTTTGTGAACACCTAGAGGGGTGGGACAGGGCTGGTGGGAGGGAGACGCAATAGGGAGGGGATATGGGGATATATGTATACGTATAGCTGATTCCCTCTGTTATACAGCAGCAACAAACACAACAATGTAAAGCAATTATACTCCAGTAAAGATGTTAAAAAAAAAAAAGGTCAAACTGTTTCCAAGTAAACCTAAGTGTATCCCAAAACAAAGCTCAGGAATATATATAGGAATACAAAAATATCTAGTACAAACAATGTAAAATTTTCAAAGTTTGGCATTCAATAAATTATTGCTAGGTATGCAAAGAAGAGAATGTGAACAATAATAAGGAGAAAAATCAACTGAAATGGATCCAGAAATGACAGAGATGATATAATAGACAAAACATTTAAAATAGTTATTATAACTGTATTCCATATATCTAAGAAGCTGGAAGAAAGACTGAACATGTTAAGTAGAGACATGAAAGATATTTAAAATGCCCACATCAAGTGTCTAGATATGATATGCTAAATGAAAACTACAAATATACTGAGTGGGATTAATAGCAGATTAGATATTGCAGAAGAAAAGATTGGTGAATTTGAAGCATCACTACAGAAACTATCCAAAAAGACTACAAAAAAAGAAAAAAAAAGAGTATCATACCGGTGAGCTGTTGGACAACTTCAAGTAGTCAAATAAACATGTAATTGGAATACCTGAAGAAGAGGAGAGTCAGGAGCAGAAAAAAAATTAAAGAAATAATGGCTGACGTTTTCCCAAATTTGTTGATACTTGATAAAAACTATGGAACCTCAGCTACAAGATGCTCAATGAACCCCAAGCATAAGAAATATATATAAAACTATACCAAGGAACACCAAAATCAAATTGATTACAATCAGTGATAAAAATCATAAAAGAGGCCAGAGAAAAAAAGACACCTGATATAGAGAGAAACACAGATAAGAACGACTACAGCTTTCTTACTGGAAACAAAGTATGCTAGTAGCCAGTGGAACAACATCTTTAAAGAACTAAAAGAAAAAAAAAACCTGTCAAATTAGAATATTTTTTTCAACATCTTCATTGGAGTATAATTGCTTTACAATGGTTTGTTAGCTTCTGCTTTATAACAAAGTGAACCAGTTATACATATACGTATGTTCCCACATCTCTTCCCTCTTGCATCTCCCTCCCTCCCACCCTCCCTATCCCACCCCTTTAGGTGGTCACAAAGCACCAAGCTGATCTCCCTGTGCTATGTGGCTGCTTCCCACTAGCTATCTATTTTACATTTGGTAGTGTATATATGTCCATGCCACTCTCTCACTTTGTCACAGCTTACCCTTCCCCCTCCCCATATCCTCAAGTCCATTTTCTAGTAGGTCTGTGGCTTTATTCCCGTCTTACCCCGAGGTTCTTCATGATCTTTTTTTTTTCTCTTAGATTCCATATATATGTGTTAGCATACGGTATTTGTTTTTCTCTTTCTGACTTACTTCACTCTGTATGACAGACTCTAGAATTCTTTACTCAGTGAAATATCTTTAGAATTAAAAGGTTAAATAAAGAATTTTTCAAATGTACAAACCATACAGAGCTGCGTTACAAGAAATGGTAAAGGAAATCCTTTCACTAGAATTACACTATATGGAAACCTGGATTTATACACAAGAATGATAAGCACTGATAAATACAAATAGATAAATATAAAGAATATTTTTTTATTAATTAAATCTTTTAAAAAGATAGTTAACTATGACAATAATAACATATTGTGTGGTTTATAACATGCAGAAGTAAAATGTAGAAGTACAAAGCACAAAGACCTGGATAAGAGAAATGGAGGTATGTTGTTGTAAATTTCTTATAGTATATGCAAAATGAAATTCTGCAACTTGAAGGTAGACTGTGATAGTTAAAACAACTAAGATAAGAAAGGAGATAAAGTGAAATCATAAAAAATTTCAATTAACTTAAAATAAGGCAGAAAAAGAGAAAAAGGGAAAAGAAGAACAGATAGAAAAAAGAAAACAAATAGCAAGATGGTGGTTTTAAACCTAACTATAACAATTATCACAGTAAATGTAAATGTTCTAAAACTCTAACTAAAAGGCAGATATTGTCAGATTGTATTAAAAAATAAAACCCAACAACACGCTTCTTATAAGAAAGTCAAATTAAATATACAGACACAAATACATTAAAAGTAAAACAATGAAAAAAGATATACCATGGCAACACTAGTTAACCAGAATGGCTATATTAGTTATGAATATAATTATAATAACATAAATTTCAAAGCAAAGAATTTACTAGGGATAAAGAGAGTCATTTCATAATGGTAAAGAGGGCAAGTCATTAAGAAAACATAATAGTCCTAAACATTTCTACCTCTAGTTCTTTACCCAAAAGGAATGAAAGGTGTCTGTCCAGAATTTGTATACGTATGTTCATATTTTATTTTTAATAGCCCAAAACTGGAAACAACCCAAATGTCCATCAGCACATGAATGGATAAACAAATTGTGGACTATCTACCTGTATACTGAAATACTAATCAGCAATAAAAATATGTTAATTACTGATACACACAACAACATGGATGAATTTTTAAATTATTATGCTGAGTGAAAGAAGCCACATGGAAAAGAGTACATACTGTATCAATCTATTCATATAAAATCTAGAAAATGCAATCTGGCTTATAGTGACAACAAGCAGATCAGTGGCTGTATGGAGATGGAGATGGGTGGGTAGGGAGGGAGGGAGAAAGGGATGATAAAGGAAACTTTTGAGGCTGATGAATATCTTCATTATATTGATATGGTGCTGATTTTATTGGTGTATACAGACATAAAAACTTATTAATTGTACATTTTAAACATGTACAATTTATTTTATGCCAAATTGTACCTCAATAAAGCTGTTTTAAAACAAAATTGTCATTATGTGCAGATAACATAATACTCTACATAGAGTACCCTAAAGACTTCATGCAAAAACTGTTAGAATAAATGAATTCAGCAAGGTAGCAGGATACAAAATTAATATACAGAAATCTGTTGCATTTCTTTATACTAGCAATGAAATATCAGAAAAAATTAAAAAATCCTGTTTAAAATTGCATCAAAAAAACCCCACAAAAATCCTAGGAATAAACCTAACCAAGGAGGTGAGAACTATAAAACATTGATAAAGGAAGTTGAAAATGATTCAAAGAGATGGAATGATACCCTATGCTCTTGGATTGGAAGAATTAATATTGTTAAAATGGTCATACTACCCAAAGCAATCTATAGATTTAATGTGATCATTATCCAATTACCCATGACATTTTTCACAGAACTAGAACAAATAATCCTAAGATTTATACAGAACCACAAAAGATCCAGAATTGCCAAAGCAATCCTGACGAAAAAGAGCAAAGCTGGAGGCATAACCCTCCTGGACTTCAGATAATACTACAAAGCTACAGTAATCGAAACAGCATGGTATTTGCACAAAAACAGACATATAGATCAATGGAACAGAACAGAGAGCCCAGAAATAAACCCATACACTTGAGGTTAATTAATCTTCGACAATGGAGAATATACAGTGGAGATACGACAGTCTCTTCAGCAAGTGGTGTTGGGAAAGCTGGACAGCCACATGTAAATCAATAAAGTTAGAACACATCCTCACGCCATACACAAAAGTAAACTCAAAATGGTTTAAAGACCTAAATATAAGATATGACACCATAAAACTCCTAGAAGAGAACATAGGCAAAACATTATCTGACATAAATCATAGCAATATTTTCTTAGATCATTTTTCCAAGGCAAAAGAAATAAAAGCAAAAATAAACAAATGGTACTTAATCAAACTTAAAAGCTTCTGCACAGCAAAGGAAACCATCAACAAAATGAAAAGATGACCTACAGAATGGGAGAAAATATTTGCAGATGATGCAATTGACAAGGGGTTAATATCCAAAATATACAAACAGCTCATAAAACTGAATGTAAAAAAACCCAATCAAAAAATGGACAGAAGACTTAAATAGACATTTCTCCAAAGAAGACATATAGATGGCCAACAGGCACATGAAAAGAAGCTCAACATCACTAATTATTAGAGAAATGCAAATCAAAATCACAATGAGGTATCACCTCACACCAGTCAGAATAGTCATCATTAAAAAGTCTACAAATAATAAATGCTAGAGAGTGTGGGGAGAAAAGGGAACCCTCCTACACTGCTGGTGGGAATGTAAATTGGTGCAGCCACTATGGAAAACAGTATGGAGGTTCCTTAAAAAACTAAAACTAGAGCTACCATATGATACAGCAATCCCACTTCTGGGCAGAGAAGAAAACTCTAATTTGAAAAGATACATGCACCTCAATGTTCACAGCAACACTATTTACAATAGCCAAGATGTGGAAGCAACCTATGTGTCCATCGACAGATGAATGGATAAAGAAGATGTGGTGTATATATATACAAGGGACTATTATTCAGCCATTAAAAAGAATGAAATAATACTATTTGCAGCAACGTGGGTGGACCTAGAGAGTATCATACTAAGTGAGGTAAGTCAACAGAGAAAGACAAATATTACATGATATCACTCATTTGTGGAATCTAAAATATAATACAAATGAATTTATTTATAAAACAGAACCAGACTCACAGACATAGAAAACAAACTGATGGTTACTAAAGGGGAAAGGGAGTGGGGGGGAGGAGTAAATTAGGAGTATGGGATTAACACATACATACTACCATATATAAAATAGATAAGCAACAATGATTTACTGTATAGCACAGGAAACTATATCCAGTATCTTGTAATAACCTATGATGGAAAATAATCTGAAAAAATATATACCTGAATGACTTTGCTGTATACCTGAAACTGACACAATATTTTTTATATATATATATATATATATATATATATATATATATATATATATTATTTATTTGGTTGCACGGGTCTTAGTTGTGGCATGCGAACTCTTAGTGGCAGCATGCATGTGGGATCTAGATCCCTGACCAGGGATTCGAACCTGGGCCCCCTGAATTGGGAGCGCAGAGTCTTAACCACTGCACCACCAGGGAAGTCCCTAATACAATATTATAAATCCACTATACTTCAATTAAAAAAACATGGGCTTCCCTGGTGGCGCAGTGGTTGAGAGTCCGCCTGCCGATGCAGGGGACACGGGTTCGTGCCCTGGTCCGGGAAGATCCCACATGCCGCGCAGCGGCTAGGCCCATGAGCCGTGGCCGCTGAGCCTGCGCGTCCGGAGCCTGTGCTCCGCAACAGGAGAGGCCACAACAGTGAGAGGCCCGCGTACCGCAAAAAAAAAAAAAAAAAAAAAAAAATACATTATTACAGCCTTTTCCAAAGATCCTTTGGTTACCAGAGCTTTGACTGGATCTTGAGCCATTGTTCTAGTCCTCATTGAGGTCTACTGTTCAGTCCAGCAGTGGAAATGCTGGGGCCCAGAGGGACTGAGTGACACACAGTCCCACTGGTGTCCTACCTGCTCATACTGCCTTACATGAAATAACCCTAACCCACACCCATCCAAGCACATCCCTCTGGGACTACCCTCTTCCAGAGCACAGAGGTTTTGCCCAGGTGCCACATTACATACCCTTCTAAATGAGGATTCTTGGGCAGAGCTGACTTGTTCCACCTTCTCTCTTAGTCTCTGTATTACTTCTTACCTTTCAGTTGGGCTGTGTGGAAAGAGCGCCAAGCTAGAGGCAGAAAACTGGGTTTGTGCTAAATGGTGTGTGATCTTGCACAAGAAGGCTTATTCCCCACACCCAACCTCAGTTTTTTCATCTGTTAAAAGACAGACTTGCATTAAAATTGATGTTTACCAAAAGTTTTGAATGACATGAATAATGTTTGTGAATATAATGCTAAGTGAAAAACAAAGCTGGATCCAAAATTATATATATACAGTCTGATTCCAGTTCTGTAAAAAATTTATGGAAAAAACCCTACAAGGATACATACGTATAGGGGTGTGTGTGTGTGTGTGTGTGTGTGTGTGTGTGTGTGTGTGTGTGTGTGTGTGTGTGTGTGTGTGTGTGTGTGTGTGTGTGTGTGTGTGATCACATTGGTAGATTTAGGTGATTTTGTTGTTTCTTTAGTTTTTCTGTACTCTTCAGAAAATTTTTTATTGATACAATGTGTTACTTTTAAAACTGGAAAAATATATTTTAAAAAAATGGAGGGACTTTCCTTGAGGCTCCAACAGTCCAAGCTGCTGAACCATCTCAATAGCCTGAGGAACTAAATAAAAACCAGGAGAATGAAGTTCACATTGTTTATCCCACCTTTTCATGGGCATTCAGGGAAGGGTGATTTCAGCCCTTCCTGAGCTGACATCCTGACAATGACATGTTGCTCAAGGCTCTGAGCTGACCTCTGGACTCAGTGAAACCCCTGTCTGCTGTGCTTATGGACCCAACCATGCCCCCACCTGGCTCTGGGAATGAATAACTTAAAGCGGGTTGTTCTAGATCTGAGCTTGGAGCTTGATCTGATAGGCACAAACAGCCGTATCAAATGAGAATAGAGTTCCTTCTTCTTGGGCAACAGGAAAAGCGTGGAATTTTCAACAGATGGCCTGATCTAAGGTGATTCCAGAACTTGGCTCTTCCTTGTTGGCAGAGGCCCTGCTCTGTGGTGTCCACCTGTCCCTACATTCTTGTTTTTGGTGAATAGGGGCATCTAATTAAGACATTCATGGAAGGTGGCCCAACAGGAAAAGGATTTGCTACTTAACATCACAAGTTACAAAGGAGGGTGAAAAAATGCTGTACATCTCCCTGGGCCAGCAGTCAGATAACTGCCCTTTCATGACTGGACCACAGGAGACTGATATGCTGCATGCACGGGAAAACAGTGCATGACAAAGCACTTCTCCAGGAGCAAGTCTCTGGAAGTTGTTCTGAGACCCCAAATGATACAGATATTGCAAATAAACATGGTGGTCAAATAAGCCAGCCAAGGTCTATTATCATCATTCATTATCTTTTCTCAAATATCACATAATGACAGGATCCCCACTAAGTCCTTGTTTGGTACCTTGGAAACTTCAGCCACTGAAACAAACTCTGCCCAGACAATTTGGAACCTCAGGGAATGAAGTGTAACTGCTCTCAGGTTCCTCTTGAAGTTCCAGATACTTAGACTAAGAACATCTCTGGTAAAGAATCTGGGTAAAGAAAAAGATGCTTTCCTTTGATTTTTTTGCTGAGAGTTTAGAATAATCTCAAAGCTTCCAGTTTGAAACTTTTCTTTCTACCATGAGAATGATTTATGTCATAAAATGCCCTCTCTATTCCCAATAAGATTTAAGACTTATTTATGACTTTAATCCATTTGACCAAAGGGCCCTAGACCTAGCACGCATGGGTGAGATGCTGGGCAGAGGGGTGGGTGAGCCTATACTTTGCACAGTCTTGCCCTGCTGCTGTCCGTGAAGGCCTCAGGAAGGCACCAATACTCTTAATCCTTGCTTTCTGGAGCTCTATGAGAAGTCTGGATTTTGCTGAGCTTATGGTCCTGAGGCAATTCTCCTTTCCCAACCATGTTCTGCTTTCCATTCAGAGTGAATTTTTGATCTCATCAGTCTTTCAGTTACACACTGAAAACTCTATAATCCTCTAGTTGCCCTTTCGGCAATGACTGGAAAAAAGATGAGAACTACATCTAGCACCCACTCGAAGAAATTCTCTCATCCTAAGTCTCTGTTACAATTAGTTCTCATTCAGTTGTATTATCTCTTACCTATTCTGCCATGTGTGTATGTATGTATATAATATATATTGAAAGATACAAGAAAACTGCATCTTTATCCCCTGGGCACATCCCAAGAGCTGGAATTCACCAATGTGCATCAATCTTTTCCAAACAATAATGCAAAGGAAATAAGGTCTGTCTCTCTGAGTCTTTGTATGTGAAGCTCCAAGAGCAACCTGGGAGGGAGACAGTCCCTGAGAGTCCTTCCATGAGAAGAGGATGCCCATCTGACACAATTGGAGACTGAGGGTGCAGACTGAAGGAGATCTTGGCAGACATGATGAGTTGAGAATAGAGTGTACTTCTGGAGGGTGGCCTGAATAATAACAGCAAATATTTACTGAACATTTACTGTTCCAGGCACTATACTAAGCTTTTTACACACATAACTCACTTAACCTTCATATCAACACTTACTGTCATCTCATGTTACAGATGGGGAAACTGAGGCACAGAGACATTGTTCAAACGTACCAAAGTTTCAGAGCTAGGTGTTGTCAGAGCTGGGTGTCAAAC